>NW_007752696.1:8493-8746 GCF_000696425.1 Galeopterus variegatus
CCTCCAAATGTCAATGATCCATATTATGTTTTATTCACATCCCCATAATACACATTATGTAGGGAAAAATTATTGATTCAGCATTGTGGGAGAGAACAAAGTAAAATTAATTCTCTGGGATACAAGAAGTATTCACCCTTCTATTATGCATTAATTTGAGATACTGATTTAAAAATAGTATATTAATATTGAAATGAATCTGTAATTCTATAGGATAGATTACAATCTGATAACAGAAACAAAACAAACAAAA
>NW_007752697.1:0-445 GCF_000696425.1 Galeopterus variegatus
TCCAAACTACCACATAATGAAAACTTTAAACAATAAAATGATACCTTTAATATGCTAAAATCAAATAGTTTACAATTTAAAGTTACATGTCCACAGAAAGCTTCAAGAATATTTTACCCATGAACCCTTTTTTGAGAAATTACTCCTGGTGTAATTCAGGCAACCAAGTAATGACGGAGATACTACAACAAAAATACTGGTTTTAAAAATTGTTTATATTTTACTAAACATATTTATGTGTAATTATGTGAGAATTAAATTTAGTGAGCAGAAATGCAAACATTAGAGCCCTAAAAATAAAAGTTAAAAACTCAATAAAACATTGAGTGGAGAAGTAAACAATTTGAGAGCTATAATAGTTTTTGTGATTGCCTGCTTTTTAATAACTGGATGTCAAGAATACTATTTAAAGCTGACAAAGTAAGAGTACCATCATGTAGAATAG
>NW_007752697.1:5022-6182 GCF_000696425.1 Galeopterus variegatus
CTCACTCATATGTGGGAGCTAAGAGAGAAAGAAGGAAGGAAAGAAAGACCACGGTAGTGTGGTGGTCTTACAGAGGGAGGAAACATTCCTAGGGCTACAAAGCAGAGAGGTTGGAGAAAGGGGGGTTGTGAAAGAAAGGTTGGAGGATAATTGGGTGGGGACACGGGGTACAAAATTAATTTCTGGTAATGGGTATGCCCCCAGTGTGAATCTGGCCCTCACATCATGGGCACGGGTCATGACAATTAGCTTTGTATCTCATGAATATTATTAATAAATAAATAAAACGATAAAATAAAACATAGGTCAGAACAAAATCCAGATGTAAGTATTGTGTTATACTATAATGGGAAAGAAGATTATGAAAGACATATGAAACATGATAAAAGATATTTAATGCATATGTAATGAATACTCCAGAGAGAAGAATCTAGGGAAGAAACACATAGCTTAAGAGATCATGGGTGCAAATTTTCAACACTGGTAAAAAATCGTCTCGCTGTAGATCCAGCAAACTCAGTGGATTCTCTTCGCTTCAGTAAGGATACATATAAAGGGAATATCTCCTAGACACANAGAAAAAAATGAAAAGAAAACTTTAAAGGAAGATAAAATAGGCAGCTGACCTTTTAACAGAAACAATGTGTATTAGTCAGTATTTTCTGCAATATTGACAGGTAACCATTTCACAATTTCTGTGGTTGACTGTAACCATTCTATATTTTTCCATTCCATAGATTTTGTAAATCAGTTGCAGTTCAGTTATCTGAGCAGTGCTTACTCCCTGGGCAAATTTGTACTGAAGACTTCTGGTCAGGTAAGATCTATTCCTTCTTTCTAGTCTTCTTTCTAGAGCGCTGATAGAAGGGGCAGCAGCTACAGGGAGCAGGCTGTTTTTGTGGTGGATCACACAAGCACATTTAAAACCTTACTTTTAATCTTATTAGCTAACATTCAATTGCCCAAAGTATATCCTGCACTAAACAGATGGGAAAATGTATTGTGCCTGGTCTAATTTGGGAGAATTGTAAAGCCACATGCAAAAGTTCATGAAAACATAATTCTATACAAGAAACAAGTGAAGAATTGGGAATAATTTTCCAAACTACCACATAATGAAAACTTTAAACAATAAAATGATACCTTTAATATGCTAAAAT
>NW_007752697.1:7511-8746 GCF_000696425.1 Galeopterus variegatus
TCAATCATGTAACTGAGCCAGCTAAGTCTTCAGATAGATTCAACTTTCCTAAAGGCCCCATAGGTGTGACTAATATTATGATTAATTTATGTGCAATGGAATGTAGGCAGAAGTAATATATGTCAATTTTTAGTCCTGTCATCAAAAAACACCCATGCAATTATCATTCACAGAGTAAGTTTAGAGCCCACATTTTTAAGATGGCAGAATATTCTTCAGCTCATAAATGAATATAGATAATAGATCCTTTTTATAAACGGTCCTGAAGCAATCACAAAAATTGTCCAAATATTCCTACTGTGATAAAATACATTAATTGCATTATGGGAAATATGTTTGGAGTCCAAACTAAAAAAATAAGCATCACCTAACAAAGCTTCATGAAAATAATTTACTTAGAGGTCCATGAGATACGTTTCCACTGTTTTGGTAAGTAGGTAAAGTATGTAAACCTTTCACAAATGCGCAGTCAACGAACAGGTGTTATAATGACTTGAAAATAGGAAAAAGTGCTTTTAGGTGTAAAATATATGAACTTTTAGTTGGTCAGTTATTAGAGTATATAGTGAGAGCAGGTTTTCAAGTCTAGAGATTAATATATTTAGTATTCTTTTGCCACGTGCAAAGATAGAAAAACGTTGTCATGTTCTATTACTATGAAATCTAAACGGTAAAATAGATTCAGTGCTACCAACAATCAGTATTATCAAAAACAATACCTAAAAATAGTCAAAGTCATTCTTTGACTTTTAGGGTAAATGTAAATAACATGTATATGAAATTGGCTTAAAGTAGAAAAACGTAATAAAATTTATCTCAAGAAAACATGGTAAGAAGTCAATTGATACACTACACATTGAACCCTCAAGCAATGGCAGCACATATTATTCAATTATATGGAGGTAAATATCAGAGATAACAGCAGAAGAAGTTGAAAGTGCTTAGCTCTGGGAAGGGAACTCAGATGAGGAAAGGAGAAGCTGAGAGTTGCTCTTTTCCTTTTAAGTCTTATAAGCCCAGGGGCCTATTTCAAATACTAAAATGATAAAAATAAAAAACATAATAATAATCTAAGAGAAACACAGAAGCTTACAATGTTTTCTTGATAGTGCAGCCTCTAGCACACACTTGACTTAGAATTCTGGCTCCTTTCCTGTTAGCTGTGTGAATTTTGGCACATAATTTATCTTCATGCCTCAATTACTTTAATTATACAGTCACAACATTGATAGTGG
>NW_007752698.1:0-329 GCF_000696425.1 Galeopterus variegatus
CTGAATGAATGAATGAATGATGACGTGTGCCTGTTGTGGATTTACCCTCAAGGGCTCCCCTGTATGGCAGAAAGAGCATGAGTTGTAAAGCCAGCTGGCCTCAGTTTCTTCATCTGCAAAAGGGGTAATATTTACCCCTTGGGACTCAACGAGAGTATGTGTGCAGAGCATTTGGGACACAGCAGGCAGTCCCCAAAGAGAAGATGCTCTGAGACTCATCCTACCTCCACCTGTACTGATGAGCTCCTGCTGTGAGGCCATCTCTCCTTCCATCGTGTTCCTCAGACCCCTCTTGGACAGGCAGGAGAAGCATTACACCTCCCGTTGAG
>NW_007752698.1:2282-2727 GCF_000696425.1 Galeopterus variegatus
TCCCCCGAGCTCACCATGGCACTGATCCCCAGCTGGGGTGGGGACGTCACCTGCAACTGCACCCTTGCTTGGTTTCTCTCCCTTTTCTGTCCTGTTTCACCCATGCCCTCCCTCCAGTCTTTCCTGAGAGCACTTCCTCAATAAACCCTTATAAATAAGTTCTCATCTCAAGGTCTGCTTCTGACCCCGACCTGAGACATGTGCTGAACAAAAGGAAAAGGGCTGAGGATCGAGATTGTGGAAAGAGATGGGATCAGGCAGGGAGTGGGAGCTCCCTTGCCAAAGTCTAACTTTGGGGCTTGTGGGGGTGGGGAGCACTTACTGAAGCCTTGGTCAGCCGGAGGTGGGGAAGAAGTTGTCTGTGAACGTGCTAGTCTGTGTGAAAATGAACCATGATCTTAGAGGACTGAGACCTCCTTATCTTTTCTGAATGACAGGGTCCATG
>NW_007752698.1:4676-5879 GCF_000696425.1 Galeopterus variegatus
CAGTTACATCCTGTCTCTGCTGTGACCTAGTGATGCACTGGTAAGTGTTTAACAACTTGCTTTCTGCAAAGCAAACAAAACAAGAAAACACTTGTAGTGCTTGCTTGCCAATTTCTGTGGTGTAAATACTTCCACCATGGCTGATACTGACATGAAGTCACTGGAGGCAGAGTTGGTAAGAGATGTGCACAATTGGCTCATGTGAGCAAGTGTGAGCTGGGTCTAGGAGATACTGTGAGTTACCGCTCATGTCTCTAACATCTCTATTTCCAGCACTGGATTTTAAGCGGTCTTCAGTTTCACAATGTCCCATAAGAGGAATGACTCCTGGGTCCAGTGGATCCTGGCTCAGTGACATCTCACATCCTCAGACCGACAAGTTGAGGACCTGGATTTCACTGTGGAAGTCAACTGCTCCCACAGAGAGGACATCTTTCACCACCTGCCCTGGGACATCGCACCTCCCATCCCCCTCCGTCCTCTGTGTCCGATGCTTGGTGGTCTGGGATCCACACAGGGCCCACTGCTGCTCTGCTACCATGATAACCCTTCACACACGGCGAGTACCATCTCCTCATATTCTCCTCCCCACAACCCACGAGGTCAGCTGGACAGGTGTGATTACCAGCACTTTACAGATACATAACCCACAGCTTGGGAGGTTCAGAGACTCACTCCAGGTCACAGGGGCTGGTAAACAGTGGTAGAGCAGGGCCTAAACTTTGTGGCCTCTAAGATCCAGTCTAGTACATTTTCTTCTGTTTTGGGCAGATTGAGCAAGACNGCCTGGACTTATCCTTTTAATTTAGCAATATTAACTTTAAAAATTCTCTCAACTTATACTCCATGTTTTCCACATTGTTCCCTTGTTGGGTTTCAGTAGTAGTTGGAAACCAGGAGTTTGGGGGGAAATGGAACTGTTCACAGGTGACTGTCCCTCCCTGGCCTGTTCATCCTCTCTTCAGCCTCCCCCAAACCCAAATGCTGCAGCAGCTCAGGTGACTCTGGAGAGGTAGGCAGAGGTAATATTTCAGCCTAAGGTGTTTCCGATCAACAACGTCTTTAGTCAAGATGACAAAAGTATTTATTACAGGAAATCCCTGGCGAGGATGATCTAATGCTTCTCAAAGAGACAGCAATAAAGACAAACTTTTGCCCGGAGCGTTGTACTTCTGAGGTTGAGCTGCAAATATCTGACTGAGG
>NW_007752698.1:7784-9204 GCF_000696425.1 Galeopterus variegatus
GGGAATGTGCAGGAGGCAGACACATTCTCCCAGCCTGTCATTCTTGGGGCCCCATGTATCTCCCCAGAATCTTGAAAAAGCAGTAATGTGATCAACATCAGGACCCCATCCTTCTCTCCAAGCACCCTGGACTTTGTCTTCATGGCATCCATCCTGATCCTTAGCCACATGTTCGCTTGTGCAATGGTTTAACAGCTGCTTCCTCATGGACGGCATGCTCTGCAGGGCAGGCTCTGTCTTCGTGATTCATCCCAGCACAGAACAGCTGCTCAACGAGTGTTCGTGGACTGGATGGACAGATGGATGGACGGATGGACAGACGGATGGTGCACGGGGCCCCAGGCGCTTGCCATCCCTCTCTCTGGTGCCTGTCACAGTCTTATGACCAGCTTTCCTGTCTCCTTGGCCCCTTCAATCCATCTTCCCCACCACAGCTGCACAGATGGTTCTAAAACCCAGGGCTGGTCTGCTCACTGGCCTGCTTAAAAGCTCTTCCACCGCACTCTCTTTAGTCGTTTCCCCCCATGGATCATGTGTCCTACCAATTAGAGTTGTTGATCAACAGGAGATAAGAAGTGCTAAGAAAATTTTAGCTCAAAGCAAAGAAACTCAATGTCTTACCAACCTAGGCAGATTTACTGTGGATGAATGTATGGGTCTTGCTAAGATTCTAGATTTGCTGAAAATAGCTCATTGATACCGCCTCCCCATAACTGCCTACTCAGGCTCTCAGGGGCTTAGGGACGCCTGATGGGGAAACCATCTGATTAGGGGGAAAACCCAAACTTCTTAGCCTGGAGTGTAAGACTCACATATTTGATCTGGTCCTCCGTTTTGATTTTTGTCTCTTGCTCCGTCCCCTTGGTATGTTCTGTTCATGGCTATGTCTCCTTGACCAGATGGGAGCCATTGGTGGGCCAGAATCCAGCAGTACAGCACATGCTCACAAACTGTGGGATAAANGTTTTCCACTGTGAGTTCACTTCCAGTGGTGGTGCTGGTGGGACCCTGCTTGCATCTGCTTAGGTTCCCTTCTCCTTTTCTTAGGTGCCCACCTGCCAGCCTCTCTGTGCTTTGCTTCCCATGGGTCTCTCAAACAATCTTCTTCAGGAGGCCACCTTCAAAGAGCCACGGGAGCCACGTTGCCTAGGCAGAGGGCTGCAAGTCCCCCTGGGGTGGTCTGTAGCCAACACTGACTGGAGCAGGGGTAAGCAAGCCCACTCCCTGCCTTGAGGCAGGACAAACTCCCAGATATAACTTCCCCCGAGCTCACCATGGCACTGATCCCCAGCTGGGGTGGGGACGTCACCTGCAACTGCACCCTTGCTTGGTTTCTCTCCCTTTTCTGTCCTGTTTCACCCATGCCCTCCCTCCAGTCTTTCCTGAGAGCACTTCCTCAATAAACCCTTATAAATAAGTT
>NW_007752698.1:13722-15619 GCF_000696425.1 Galeopterus variegatus
GTGCACATGTGACCTTTATGAAAGCGCCATAGATAGTTGCTATATCTAGGTACTATTCACATATAAGAAGATGCTAAAATGATACCCACCAGGAGATTATAAAAGGACTGAAGTAAAATAGGTGAGGACAGAGGATTTAGGGACTGGTTGGAATGTGGTACATTTCCCCATTTCACAACCCCTTCTGCTACCCCCATCCTGCCCTTCCCCACCCCAGGAAGTGCTATTTCCTTCTCACCTGAAGCCAAGGGAGACAGCTTCCAGGGAGACCATTCAGAAAGCTTGACACATGTCCCCCAAATTGGGGTTCTGGGTGCATAAGCCTTGCCATGAGCCAAGGGGACCTGCAGGAGACAGTTGGCCTTGGCTGGTGGGACAATGTGACCCCATCTGAGAACATCTGAATGAGACCTTGGAAAACCCAAGGAATGGGGTGTTCTAAGTAGTAGGAGGAGAGATTCCCAGTAGGGGAGTCTCAGAGAAACCCAGAAAAAGCACCGTCCAAGAGAACATCGAGGACAGCCAGCTATAACACTCAAGTGTGTATCCTCCGAACCTGCAGGGGGTCGGGGGGAGGGGTTGCTGCTGGGGGAGGAGATGCCAGGCTGGGAAATGGACAGGAGGCCGTCCTGTTGCCCTCACCCCCGCAGGCCTCCCTGGCTAAAGCGGACCTGAGCTGGGGTGAGCTGAGATGAGACTGTGCTTGGGACTGAAAGTGACTGCAAGTCTGCTACCTAAGAGTAACCAGAAAAGCTCTGGGATCTGCCTGAGATTTTATCCCAGGGCAAGAAAAGAACAACCCACAGAGCTTGTTTGAAGGGACAGCTGGGTTGAGATGAGGGATGTTGGAGAAAGTCGTTCAATAGAATGGTCACTCAATCCCATTTATACTAATTCATGAAAATATATTCATACAAGTATGCATATATAACAGATGTATACCAATATATGTCCATACAGATATAGCCATGTACATAATAGAGATATCCGTATATATAAACTACCATTTTTGAGAGTCCATTGCTCCACATGCCCTAGGCCAGACATTAAACATTTTTTTAAAAAAGTTAAAAATATTTAAAAATTGTAACATTTAATTATACATATTTGTGGGGTACAGTGTGTTGTTTTAATACATGAACATACTGCACAGTGAATCACGTAGGGTCGACAGCATAATTTTGTACCTGTTAGTCCACCACTTCCCCTCCTCTCCCATCCCCCACCTCTGGTAACCATTATTCTGCTCTCTACTTCTATGAGGACCACTTTTTTTTTAGATTCCACATATGAGTGATACCATGCGGTATTTGTCTTTCCGTGCCTGGCTTACTTCACTTAACATGATGGATTCCAGTTCTATCCATGTTGCTGCAAGTGACGTGATATCATTTTTTTGAACCGATGAGTAGTATTCCATTGTGTTTACATGCCACAGTTTTTTAATTCATTCGTCTGCTGATGGGCATTTAGGTTGATTCTATCTCTTAGCTATTACGAACAGTGCTGCAATGAACATGGGAGGGCAGGTGCCTCTTTGATATATTGACTTAATTTCCTTTGGGTATATACCCAGTAGTGGGATGGCTGGGTCATAAGGTAGATCTATTTTTAATTCTCTGAGGAACCACCATACTGTTTTCCACAATGGCTGTACCAATTTACATTCCCACCAGCAATATAGAAGGGTTCCCTTTTCTTCACACCCTCCTTGCCAGAATTTGTTGTTTTCTGTCTTTTTGATAGCAGCTATTTTAGCTGGAATGGGATGACATTTCATTGTGGTTTTAATTTGCATTTCCCTGATGATTAGTGATGTTGAGCATTTTTTCACGTGCCCGTTGTAGGCCAGGCATTTTTACATACATTAGCTTTAATCCTCAAATAAGATAGATAT
>NW_007752698.1:16619-17409 GCF_000696425.1 Galeopterus variegatus
CAACGGGATCGCAAACCTCGGTGTTGCTCCCGCGCCTCGCTCAGCCAGTGAGCGGGAACCGGTCTGTATATGGGATCCGAACCCTCGGACGGGAGTGCTGCCGCACTTCCCAAGCGGCGCACCATCCAGTGCGCCACCGGGCCGGCCCAGTTTTCTGTCTTTTTGATAGCAGCTATTTTAGCTGGAATGGGATGACATTTCATTGTGGTTTTAATTTGCATTTCCCTGATGATTAGTGATGTTGAGCATTTTTTCACGTGCCCGTTGTAGGCCAGGCATTTTTACATACATTAGCTTTAATCCTCAAATAAGATAGATATCATTCCTATTTTACAGATTATAAAACTGATGATCAAAGACATGGAATCTCTTATCTCAAGATCATTTAGCAGTTGGCAGAGATGCAATTCAAATTGATCCCCTCCCTCATCCAGACTATAGCTATGGTTCCCCCACCATGTGTCAGTCCTGAGCTGGATGTGTCCCAGGGTCCAGGTCTCTTTCATTACCTTCTGTGGCCTGACATTTGTCAATTTCTGTGTCTACTTATATATGGAGATCTCTTTCTCTATGCACAGATTGATGTGATATGCTATTGTGGTTAATTGATAAGCTATTGGGCAAGGTGAAAGGATTCTCTCTCTCACTTAGCTTGGTCAGGTCTTGGGCTGCTAATGCAAAGTCACATGGCTAAAGCATTTGAAAGTGATTGAGCTTTCGAAGACCCGGGGGCCAAAATAATGGTGGGGGTAGGGGGCAAAAGGGATGTGGCATAGGGGCTGAGCCTACA
>NW_007752699.1:0-573 GCF_000696425.1 Galeopterus variegatus
GGTCCTGAGCAGCCTGCCGATCAGGAAACACATGGTCCTTGAAGCTGTTCTTGCAAGCACCTTCCTAGCACTTTGAAATCATGGTCTCATTAAGTCCTATTTCCATGCCACAGATGTGAAAACCAAGACTCAAAGACGCTAAGAAATTCGGAGCCATCAGGATTTGGACTAAGGATTTTGAGTGATGAATCCTTCTGAGGACCTCTGATGCCCCCAGGGAAGGGCAGAGTTGACCGACTGCACCCCTGCCCAGCACCACCACCATTCATGCCAATCAGGTGCCAAGACTCAACCCCTCTATGCAAGCTGCAGGGGCCTCGTTTTTCAGGAAATCTAACTTGAGAGCATTTTCCTAATATGGTGTAAACATATGCTAGGAACAGGCTTCTTATCTTCCCCAAGCTTAATCCACGCTCCAGTGCTTGGAAGCATCAGACTGTAACAGCACCAACCCAGGAAGGGGCCTGTGTCAGCACAAGCTCAGGTCTAGAGCGAGCCTCCTGTGACAAAACTCTCCTGGTTACTGCCTTTAACCTGACTTTGAACCTCCTGGTTTCAGTCTCCTAACCCCCA
>NW_007752699.1:6128-6527 GCF_000696425.1 Galeopterus variegatus
CAAGGCAAATGCAGGAAAAAATAAATAAATAACCTTAACGTAGAAGGCAATTCACCAGTTGATGCTCACTGTCTTTAAGGCCCAGAACAAGGATGCCTCCCTGGGGACATCAGACCAGTGCAAGCTCTGTGGGTCCCAGCTATGGGAACAGCCACAGAGCTGGCTGGGAGCTCAGCTGGAAGGGCTCTGCCCCACAGGGCTCCTGACTCATCCCCTCTGCCCCCAGGCTACGTGGCAGGTGTGGTGGTGCAGGAAGGCGGCCGGCTCACTGCACAGGGTGCTGGCCGCAGCCCTGCAGTAGTCGGCAGCTCTGCAAGCCTGCCACCTTACAAGTGCTGAAGAGGACCATTTTCTTAGGCACTCAGACCCCTCCAGGCCTCTAGAGAATAGAAATACTGA
>NW_007752699.1:8544-8746 GCF_000696425.1 Galeopterus variegatus
TAACCAACAGAAATTTATTCTCTCGTGGATCTGGGTGCTAGAAGCCCAAAATAAAGGTGCCAGCAGGGTTAGTTCCTCCAAGGGCTGTGAGGAAAGGATCCACTGAGGCCTCTCTCCTTGGCTTGTAGATGGCGCTTTCCGCTGTGTCTCCTCACTTCGTCTTCCCTCCGTGTGCACATCTGTCTCTGTGCCAAATTTCCCC
>NW_007752700.1:0-368 GCF_000696425.1 Galeopterus variegatus
AAAATTGGATGTGGCAAACACTGATATGCCTACTTCTAACTTCCATATCCACATCACTTTCTAGCCAAGATGGATTTATGATGCAATGCCAGGTGATGACATGTAAGTACAATTAGTGTCCTGGGAAGCGTTTGCTTTTCAAATAGAGTAATCTGTCGGTTTTCCCTCCCATTCTTTCCTGCTGCCATATGGATGACATGGCTGGAACTTCAGTACCCTTCTGTGTCTGATGCAAAATACTAGATGGCATTAATGGCAATAGCCCTCTCTGCTTAACTACTATCAAACGTGCCTACCTGCACATTCGTCTTACGTGGGAGAAATAAGTCTAGTTTTTTAAAGTCACTTCTCTACATTTTGTGTTCCTT
>NW_007752700.1:899-2768 GCF_000696425.1 Galeopterus variegatus
CAAAATGACTGGGATTCAGGGCACAGACCCCTCCCCCAGGCATATTAGTCTAGTACAAAACATCTATATTTATAACATGTATCGATTCTCCTCTGGAAACTAACTCTCTCATATTTCCTCAAGAATAGATATTGCTAAGAAGACTTTGTTTTTGGGAAGCATAGCTATCTAATGCGAAGTTAGGATTTTTACCCTGGAGACAGCTATATCAGGGATATGATGAGAGAAAAAAACAATTAAGCTCTCCAGTGCAGAAAGCCTTATTCGGAAGACAGTCTTACACCCACGGATCACAGTGAACACTGCCCTGTAGGTGGTTTTACATCACTGTAATAAAGAAATTTCAGACTTGGAGACATAAATAGATCAAAAGGATGGTGTCATTTTTGCTTGGGAAGCAGTTCTCTCCCCATTTCTTTTTTCCATTGACCTAATAAACAATATAAACTTTCTTGTTTTCTTTCTCTAATAATAGATACATCTCTGTTCTCTTTTAGTGTTCTGGTAGGAAAAATTATCAGGCATGTTGCTAATTGTGCTGATAAGTTACACTCAGTGGTAAATAGCATTTATTGTAATAACTAATTTTTATTTTAGTTAAATAAACTCATCATCAGAATAAGATGTTCTTATCACCACCCCAGAGACACTTGGTGGTCATTTTAAAGGGAAGTTATTATATTTTTCATTTCATTTTTAGTTCTATCAAAAAAATTCAATTCATTATAAACTATTTTAGTTGCAGCTAATAACTGTTTAGCTGTACTGTGCCAAAGAAAAGGGGATTAAAAATGTTGCTAATCACTTATATTATTTACCAAATTGAGAAAATAAAGCAAAGAATATCAGAAAGAAAAACTAATTATGTGGGTTTGGAAAGTTAACTCCAAGTTGAGGATTTTTAAGGTAAAAATGAGTGACCCTGAGGAGGGACTGCTAATGATTATAGGATTTCTTTTGGGGGTGACAAAAGTGTTCAAATATTAATTACGATGATAGTTGCAGAACACTGAATTTACTGAAACCCATTAAATTTTACACTTTAAAAGAGCAAATTGAATGTCATATAAGTTCTCTCTCTCTCTCTCTCTCTCTCTCTCTCTCTCTCTATATATATATATATATATATATATCCTTTTCTGTTTTAATACTCTCACCACTGGAAAATACAGCCATGGAAACAATAGTGGCAACAATAACTTAATAAAAAAAATACAACCAATTCTCTACGACACCCTACTTTCTTTGTTAGTATTATAAAATCCAGAGAAAAAGAAATACTGCCAGATGAGTTAATAATATCTAATAAATAAACGCAGCCTTATGATAGGAACAGGGATTATTTGAAGACATTAGGATACTTTTCAGTAAAAGTATACTTTAAATTCTCAAATACAGAAAAAGCCTAGATCATAGTGATTTATCCATTTCCTAATTCTTAGTCACTTTCTTATTAAAACAGTATTGATATTTTTATGACAAAAATATTCAAATCTTAAGTGCTAAATGACTTACCCAAAGACATATATATCACTTTTACATAGCATAATATACAATAAATAGAATAAAACTTATTTCTGTGACAAACTTACAGCCATTTAAAGTGAAATAATTTGGGCCGGCCCGGTGGCGCACTGGATAGTGCGCCGCTTGGGAAGCGCAGCGGCGCTCCCGTCCGAGGGTTCGGATCCCATGTACAGACCGGTTCCCGCTCACTGGCTGAGCGAGGCATGGGGGCGACGCTGAGGGTTGCAATCCCGTTGCCGGTCCCCGGCCCGGTGCGGGGGCAACACTGAGGGTTGCGATCCGTTGCCGGACACGGAAAAAGACAAAAGACAAAAAAATAAAAATAAAAAATAAAAAAATAAA
>NW_007752700.1:3705-9644 GCF_000696425.1 Galeopterus variegatus
CGGGGGGGGAGGGGGGCGCGGGAGCAACACCGAGGCTTGCGATCCGATTGCCGGTCCCCAGTCCGGTACGGGGGCAACACTGAGGGTTGTGATCCGTTGCCGGACACGGAAAAAAGACAAAAGACAAAAAAATAAAAATAAAAAATAAATAAATAAATAAAAATAAAGTGAAATAATTATTTTTCTGAAAAAGCAAGTAGTGTGGTAAATTACAGAATATATAGAATCACACG
The DNA here is from genome assembly GCF_000696425.1 of Galeopterus variegatus. NCBI lineage: Eukaryota > Metazoa > Chordata > Mammalia > Dermoptera > Cynocephalidae > Galeopterus > Galeopterus variegatus. The sequence goes on from NW_007752700.1 coordinate 3,939, forward strand.
TCTTAAAGTGATCTTATAAACCCTCTCTCACATAATCATAATTATGACTTCAAATATTATGAAATCTCTTATTTTACCTATGGGAATATTTTGAAAAAAGTATACTTTTGTCACATTGAATGTATTTCATTTAGAGTTATAGATTATATCATGAAGGGCTTATTTGCATCTGAAGTATATATTTAGGTATATAATGTTAAAACATTTATTTGATATATTTTCCTAAAGTTTATAAAATATGTAATATATCCCATTTTATTAAATAGACAATTTATATTATAATATATAGTTATAAAATAAATTATAAATAGAGATTATATGTGTATTTTAATTCATTCAAAAAAACATACTTGGGACAAATAAAAATTAAATCTGACTGAATCTTATATACATTTCTAATTTACTCCATTGCTAATAGGCCCACTCATTCTGAAACAATCAGCTATGCTCAGTATGCCTCTGTACGTTGCTCACACTATTCTCTCTATGAAGAGCATCTTTCCACTCTGTATCTATCTGCCAATTTTTAACTTAGGACTGAATTAATATTCTTCGAAAGGTCATGTACTCTGCGCTGGTTATATGCAAAGAATCAATGCTGACTAATATCCTAGCAACTGCTGCATGGTGGCATGTTAAATTCACACCATCACTGAAAGCAGGGAAGCCAGGAAAACGATTTAATGTTTCGCTGAAGCTCAACCCCAAGGATTACTAGATGGTTGCATGCATGACTGAAGGTGAAAGATCAGGAATGTCTATAAAAACAGGAAGGATGGTGGTCTGTAATAAGCAAAAGTTCTGGACTACAGGACTAAAATGTCTAAGTGATCTAAAAATAACATGTCAGAGTGCAACAAAATTTGACGTGCACAAACATCACTTGAAAAACTTGTATTATAAGACTACTCTCATTTCTTTCAAATGACTTCCTACTACATCCAGTCTAATTTCTGTTTTATGCAATTTTCTCACATCTGGTTTCACACTTTCTGGAGAATCTAACTCTTCTAAGACCGAAGCTTAAGCCATTGATAAATAATATATTTTGTTAGTTGACAATTAACAAGTTGGCTTATTTATTTAAGATTTATACCTTGTCTATTTTCCAAGATGCATTGTCATAACTTTGATTCATTTAGCATATCTTTTTTGCTATCTTGTAAGAAGGAGATATATCCCTGTGATACTAAGAATGGTCTATAATTCTCTAGAAAGGGGTGCCAAGTCATGAAGGATCATGCACAATACATGACCAATTTAGGCAGTGATGAAATTGCCTGTCTAAGTTATACACAGAGTCTTGGAAAATAATTCTTAGGTTATGCAAGTCTCCGGCATTGCTTCTACAAACAATGTCCTCTGGAAATTAATTATTTAGAAATGTTTGTGACCAAATAAACTATAATTAAATACTACCAAAATTACTCATAAGATGTAAAAATATACTGAGTTAATATTTTACAAATATTAAGTGTTTTTAAACTGTAAAGTTGTTAATGACTAAAAGTACACTAATTAGAATAATACATTTATATAACCATAGTTAAAAGTCTACTTTTTAACCTAAATGTCAATTAAGTAACATTAGTCAGTATTTATGTATGTGGACATAGAGACAGAATTAGAAAAAAAGTGATGTAGAAATTTTTAAAAGTCAGAATTATAACTAAATATTTAATTAGTTCTTAGAACAAATCACAACTGACTAATGAAATGTATTGTTTATTTAATTTGGCTATCTTATCACTGAAAAACATATTGTCAAGTTGCAACATATTATAAATTGGATTATTTTCCTATACAATCACTCGTTCCTCTCTGAGTATCAACCATTGCATTTATAGCAATTGACTTTTAGATTCAAACAATAATGTACTAGGGGCATTTTATTTTTATCTTACTCCTTAGTATGCCTCACTTCTTATGAAGAATTTGAGATTACAGTTATTTTTCTAATCACAGCCCAATTTATACTTTAAAAATAAACACAATTTCCCATTCTGAATGTAAATGAGTATGAGAGGTCTTCAAAAAGCTTGTGAAAAGATTTGTGTTATCTTTTAATTCTGTTTTTCCATGAACCTTTTGAAGTATACTTGTACATGCTTTATAAAATCCAATAATTCTGTCACACTCTTTGCCACAAATTTAGATTGGTGCACAGATATTATGGGTCAATATATTTCAAATATAGATTGCCTTTTAATGATTAATGTTAAAAAATATTTTTTTAAAAGAGAGCAATTTTAATTTTTAGGATTTTCAAACACAAAAGCTGCTAGGTGAGTTAAGAGAAATTCCTTACCAAGTAGATGATTTATGTATCTTGTTGCAAAATAAGGCATTTATTTTTAGATGCAGTAGACATATTTTCAAGGTTAATGACATAGCTCATTGTTATTCAAATCTCACTGAGAGACAATTTCAAGAGCAAGATGCTAGTGGGAAGCAGCTACCAATATTTAATAGACACCACAATAGAAAATTGCAGACTACAGTGTGTTGGTCTTATGGGAATACTGGTTTGCACTAACAGAGCCAAGGGCTTCAGTCTTTTACATAATGTAAGCATACATGACTTCAGAGAGGAAAAAAGATAAAAGTCTGCACAAATAAGAAGACATAAAATGAAAAAAGCAGCTGGATATCAATTTGTTTCCTATTCCAAAAAGTTTTGGACCTCAGAAAAATATCTTAGAAAATTATTTGGGATGATGCATCTTTAATGGATAGGAACTATATAGTACAGCTATTGCTAAAAGTAATTGATATCTATTTTTGGCACAAAATGAAAAGACCTGCTATGGTGCTGTCAGAAAGACTGGGCCTACATCTGCCTATGTGCTGGTATATAAACAATAAAGGGTTTTAATATGGAAATTTACTAAGACTTAAATTTTCTTACCACATTCTGCACAAGGTAAAATAATAATCTAACTGTAATCAAGAAGTTAAATGTAGAGACAACCCAATCTATAATTGACTTAGTCTCCAAAAGATTCCTCTGGATCAAAACTGCTAAAAGCACACTTACCTAGTCTCAAAAAAAAAAAAAAAACAGGTCCCCACTCCATTGTCTTTTTCACTTGTCATAGACAGGATGGCCGTAACTATGTCAAGAAAAACTGGTTCTCAAACTGGTATAAAACTTAATTAGCTGGAGCTGGGGGAGGCGTTGGTACCCACATCCCAGGTGGCCAAAAAAATGCAGCTCTGGCTGATTTAGAAGACGTGATTCTGTGAGGTCCCAGATTCTAGTGGTCTGTGTCTGTCATCTTTCTGCTTAAAAACCTTTAATGATATCTATTGCTCTTTAACACAACAGAACCTACGAGGACCTCCAATATGGTGTCTTTACCTATCGTTCAGCCTCAATATTTTCATTGCTCCTTATTCTTCAGCCACATTGAATACTCTATGCTCTGCAAATAAATTATGCTATAATTCAAGTTCGTTAATTTTTCCTAAAGAGTCTGCAAACTCCTGAGTAACCTAAGACCAAAATGGCATGTGCATTTTAAAATCTCACCTTAAACTTCAACTCCCCATCCTATGAACTTTAGACAGACTTGTTTCAGTGAACTTTTATAATGCTCTTATAGCACACTATACCCTCCCATTCATTATATTCAAAATGCTTGTAGGTGCAGTGAATTTGTCTTATAGACTCATAAGCTGTTCTTTATCCTCCAGTTTCTGCATTTGTCTAAGTCTCTACCAATGTTTCTTCTCAATTCTCAGTTTCACTGGTCAATTCACTTCAACTTCCTGAATTATTCTCAGTTCTTTTATCCCTTAGCTATAGTGCCTCTGCAGTGGGTGAGAGTTTGGGGGTTATAGAGGACAGAGGATATAGTTTTTAAGGTTATACATTTCTAAGACTTAATCTTGAATAAGTATTTCACAAGAAAACTTAATAAACAATATTAAAGTTTTCAGGTAAGCTACTAAAACCTATTTACCCTATGATTTAATTACCCTGATTAAGACCCCAAGTTTAAAATGTATTTGCCAAGTGGACTAATCTATACCCAGTGAACCTAGTCATAATTTATAAAAATTTCTCTCTTCAAAGAGTGCACTTTATGTTTCAAAAGATTAGAATACGTCTGAAATGTCAGAAACCAACTCTATATGACATGCATAAAAAACTGTAATTAAGTGTTGTATAAAGACAAATAACAGTAGCATGACAATAGAGAAGTCCGTTATTCACTCACATAAAATGTTTTCAGGTAACCAGTTCAGCTTTGTGGAAACTCTAGGCTCTTTAAGAATACATGCATTTTATTTCTCCTTCATTCTTAGCACACAGTTTTTACCTCATGGTTTAAGATAGCTAATCCAGTCCCAGTCATTACAACTGTCACAACAATTTCCAGCACAAAATGAAGGAATACGGTGGAAAAAAGGGTGCATGCCAGCCATCTGTTAAGAGTCCTCGGAAGAAGATGGCGACGGGTCTGGAGCAGGGGAGCCAGAAGACAGCGCGAGCCTGAGAGGTGTGCACGGTGCTGTCAGAGTGCTATTTGCATTTCCAAGAGCAACAAAAAAAGAATAAGTCTTTGATCAACTAATCTACAACTATAAAAAAGCAACTACAGATTCGAGGTTTAGGGCCGACATTAAAGAAGATTCCTGGGGGTGCCCGAGCTGCGCCGCGGGACGGAGTGAGCAGCCCGAGGTGGTGGCAGCTAGGAGGATGTGGAAATGGAGAGGGAGCCACTTGGCTGGCCCAGCTCTGTGAGTGACCCCCAGCCCGGCCCTGCTTGCGGGGCAGACGCCCGTCTGGCATCCCCCTGCCCCACTAAGCCAGTCACTGGCCGGGGCTGCCTCCATTTTCTCAGGTCGGGAAGGAGCCGGCCAGCTTGGCCAGGCCTGCCCTCCTTGCCCGGCTCGGCCCCTCACTGAGCCTTCCCACTTTCTTGCCCCGGCATGGGGCCTCCTGGGGTCTGTGGGCCGGCCTCACATCCCACTTCCCTCGCAGTTCTCTGGTGGGGCTGGTGGCATGGGGAGCCCCCGGCCAGCATCGGGAGGACAGGGAAGAACAGGCTGGGCCAATTGTCACTCCACTGCACCCTGGGCTCCGGCCCCCGATAAACTTCCTGTTACCGGGAGGGAGATACCATCTGTGCAGCCATCAGTTCGGAAAAATGCCTAACTGATTTATGCTTAGGAAAAGTGTGATCAGAGCGCTCCTGAGTTCACTTAAACCTGCCAGTGAGCTGACTGCGGGTGGACGCTGGAGTCGGTCCGTGCCGGGGGGAATCAAAGAGGAACTGTGTGCTGCGGGATCCTCCCTCGAGGAGCTCATGCTCCGTTGTGAGAGATAAGACAAGTATGCAGATAACTGCAATACCAGGAGCAAGGTGATAAGTCCTGAGAAAGCCCTATACAGTGCTACAAAGACATCCAGAGCGACCGGTTGGCTGTGCCTAGCAGAAACCTGAAAGTCTTCCTGGGAGGGGCAGTGCCGAGCAGGGGCTTGAAGGCCAGGCTGATAGACGAGGGTAGCAGAAGACACGCCCCACACCAGTCTAGAACGCACAGAGTGGGGAGGCATCCGGCTAGGGAGGCAGAGACTCAGCAGAAAACACACACCCTGCAGGTTGCCTCTGCGAGGTCCAACAGCCCCACCTAGTGTGCACAGAATGAAAACACACACCCTGCAGGTTGCCTCTGCGAGGTCCAACAGCCCCACCT
>NW_007752701.1:0-1019 GCF_000696425.1 Galeopterus variegatus
AAAAAAAAAAAATGTAGACCACTAGAAATTAAAGTCAAAATGAGAAGATTATATAAATTATTTTAAAACTATCTAAGCCAGAAGGCAGATTCTAAAATATTTTGAATAATGGTATATAGGTTTATGTAATAAGCAGTCAACAGAATTACACTTACACTTAAATAAGTAACCTAAGCTTTGATTAACTGATTGAGAAAATGTGAGTAATATCAAGCACCTAGGAAAGAACAAGTCACGCCAGAAATCAAATATTGAATGAAACATCTTTTTATCAATATTTTGGCAAGGGTGAGAAGTGGAGAGTAGACCAAAATAAGTTTCTTCTAATACCAATCATTTTAAAAATGAAAAACCCTAGCATGTTATATAACCTATTGACACATAATCTTAGTAAACTTATTGTTAAACTTCCAAATAAATCAATTCGGGCTTGATTTAATAAAGCTAGTTTCTTAGTTGTTGTTTCTAACTTTGAAAACTAAAAGGAAACTTCTTAGACCTCATCTGTTTTGAGGAGCTACTAAGTTTAGTCTGGATTAAAAAAATTCTTTTCCATGTATAAAAACAACCTACTTTTTTCTTCTACCATAGGAATGCCGCATTTACCTCAAATACACTTAAATTGTTATCAGGGTCACTTAATTGTGGATACTTTTTAATTCTATAAAAGCTATAATTGAAAGGTTTTATTAAAGGTGTCATTTTTATTAAACAAGTGAAATAACCTTCTGTGTCTCAGGCATAAGCATATGTGGGTACACAATGATCAACAGACATGATTCCTGCCCTCATGGAGCTTATAGTCTAATGGAGAGGAAAGGAGAAAAATCAAACACACAAATAAATATGTAATTACAAGCTGTATAAGGCCTATGAGTTTTTTGTATTTTTAAATGCCACAAAAGAGAAAAAATAAGGAAGCCTACTTTAGATTGTTTTTAGTTTTTGTAAGCAGCCGATCTACTTTAGACGAGGTAGTTAGGTAACATCCTCAGGAAGAAAGGATGCACTCAATTTTT
>NW_007752701.1:2641-4041 GCF_000696425.1 Galeopterus variegatus
TCTTGCTTCCTCCTGACTTCTTTACTATTAAATATCCCTTATTTAAGAAATGAAAAGCCAAGACAAGTGTGAAGAAGAATAAGTGAGGTCAGCAAAAATTCCTGGGCCACTGAAGATGCCTCCACCATTTGTAGTGTATTAATCGAATGTCATACATGTCTTTGTAATATGAGGATGAGCAGTAACAGTAAATATAGGAAATAATTCACCGGAAACATTATGAAATTATTTGATGTCTGTTATAAGGGAATCACTTGATTTGGATTTCTCTTTATTATAGTCTACCAAAATGAATGGCTGTGAAGAATATTGTGAAGAAAAAGTAAAGGCAAGAAAATTTTTCAAAGTGTCAATAACACTTCCATTCTTTTCTTTTTATTAAAGGAATGCTACAAAGATTTTCATTTGTTTTCCAATAAGATGAAAATTTGTTGAGTAAATTATGGAACTATGGTTGAATATTAAGAAAGTTTTAAAATTTTTGTTACAAGGAGGTTCTAGTAACATGTGAAAATGTGTTTATTATACCATTGTGGTGGAGGATACTAACATTAATAAAGCACATGTATCTCACAGGGCCTTAACCTTTAGCCTAGCAGGGCCACAGCCCTTAGGATTAGAAGGACCACAGTCCTTAGATCAGGCTGTAGCTTATAGTAGGATCTTTATCTTAGTAGGACAACAGTCCTTAGCTGTTAGAAGGGCCAAAGCTCTTTAGTTTATGCTGTAGCATAGTAGGACCACAGTCCTTAGTTTTAGCAAGGCCAAAGCCTTGTAGTTTGAGGAATAACCTAACTCTTTAGTATTGCACAAAGAAATGCTAAGCTTGGGAAAAAACAGAAAACCTGCACAGGACTAAAAAGTCTCTGGTGTGGATATGAAAATTGTAACACAGCAAAAGTGCTTGCTCTAAGGGCAGAGGACCTTGGTGCAGGTAAACCTAATGATGGGAAAAGTATGTATGCTAAAAACTTCAAGGCTACTCTGCCAATTAGTGGTTGGTTCCACATTTCACTTTCAACTGCTTCTCTAAGTTTCCTAGGGAACTAACTGTTGCCATAACGATTATCTCATTGGTCCTTTTGTATGTCACATAGTTTAGTTTTATGACTCCTTTGATGGTAAATTGTTTAAACTATTTGTAAGTTGCACCTACTTTAATGAAAATTGTTATGTAGCCAGTTTGTTTATGTTTTCACTATGACTGATTAAACACCTGTGTTCTTTTCTGTAACTTTTTGCCTGGATAATAAAAACCGAGAGAAAACTTAGTTTGGGTTATTCTTCCAAGGAATGCTTCTCTCTTGAAGAAGTCGTCTCCTGGAATTAATCCCTTCTGGGCCTCTCACTGCTCTGGAAAAATGGGCTTTGAGTAACCCTTTGTGTCTCCTTCTCTGTCA
>NW_007752701.1:8353-8745 GCF_000696425.1 Galeopterus variegatus
CAGTGCCTGGAAATAAAAGGAGTTTCCTATTTGTTAAGATAACTCGTCCTGATAACAATTGATATGTAGGATTTACTAAGTATTTAAGAATACAACTTGGCATCTCCCAACTGTAGCAAACTGCTCATGCTGCCAATATTTGGATCTCTGAAACACCATGCTCATTTGAAGTAGTAGCTGATTGACCTTTGACAGCAAAAGGGCAACATAATTCAGCACATTTGAAACTACTAAGATTTTTGGAGAGCCATTTTTGGATTTTAAAATTGAAGTACTATAAAAGCATATGCAAAAGTGCTTATCTAAAAATAATCATTAATTCAGATTTTCATCTTGCTTCCTCCTGACTTCTTTACTATTAAATATCCCTTATTTAAGAAATGAAAAGCCAA
>NW_007752702.1:0-324 GCF_000696425.1 Galeopterus variegatus
ACCGCACTCTACCGAGTGAGCCACGGGCCGGCCCCTGGGTGTGAAATTTTTCATGGTAAAAATTGGAAAACAAATGCTAACGCTGTTTAACGAGAGTGCTCTGAGTATCAGTGATGCGGGTATGGTGCTTACCATGGTGCCTGGCACAGAGAAACGGTGGATGTTTTTTTAAAAAAATTTTTGCAGGGGGCAGCTGGCCGGCACAGGGATCCAAACCTGGACCTTGGTGTTATCAGCACCACACCAGCCAGCCTGTTTTTAAAAATTGGACAAGCGGGCCGGCCCGGTGGCGCACTGCGCTAGTGCGCCGCTTGGGAAGCGCGG
>NW_007752702.1:5917-6549 GCF_000696425.1 Galeopterus variegatus
AAATAAATAAATAAATTCTATCAAACATTTAGGGAAGAAACAACACCAATCTTATACAAACTCTTTCAGACATATTTTTGTAAGATTGCAAATTCTAATACTGAAACCTAATATAGACATTATAAGCAAAGAAAATCAGAGACCAACCATCTTCATGAATACAGATGCAAAAATCCTCGACAAAATACTAGCAAATTGTAACCAGTAATATATAAAAAAGTATAGCACATCTTGAATGAGTAGAGTTTATCTCAAGAATGCAAGGTTGATTTAACATTCAAAAATCAATCAATAAGAAATAAAAACACATACACACAAAAATCAATGAATGTAATTCACCATATACACAGAATAAAGTAAAAAAAACTATTGGATCATATCAATTAATATGTAGAACACCTGACAAAATTTAACATCCATTCATGATAAAACCTCTTGTAAAACTGGAATTAGATAGGAACTTACTAACCTAATAAGGGACATCTACAAGAAAAACTATAGTTAATATTATACCTAATGGGGAAATATTGAACTTACCCTAAGATCAAAAATAAGACAAGGATATCCACTCTGTATTTCTATTCAGCACTGTATGGAGGCCCCAGCCAGTGAAATAAGACCAAAAAAAAAAA
>NW_007752702.1:8240-8744 GCF_000696425.1 Galeopterus variegatus
ATAGAGTAACTTCAAGTGAGGGTAAGCAAAATTTTCTTAGCCAGGACACAGAAAGCAATAATCCTTAAAGAAAAAAATTGATAATTATATTTCATCAAAATTTAAAACTTCTGCTTATCAAAAAACACCATTAAGAAAACAGGCTCGGGCTGGCCCGGTGGCGCACTGCGCTAGTGCGCCGCTTGGGAAGCGCGGCAGCGCTCCTGCCGAGGGTTCGGATCCCACATACAGACCGGTTCCCGCTCACTGGCTGAGTGAGGCGCGGGGGCAACACCGAGGGTTGTGATCCCGTTGCCGGTCCCGGTCCGGTGCGACACTGAGGGTTGCAATCCGTTGCTGGACATGGAAAAAAGACAAAAAAAAAAAAAGAAAAGAAAACAGGCTCATCACAGACTGGGAGAAAACACGTGCAAAACATAATTCTTTTTTTTTGTTTGTTTGTCTTGTTGCTGGCTGGTATCTGGATTTGAACGCTTGACCTTGGTGTTAAAACACCATGCTCTA
>NW_007752703.1:0-6594 GCF_000696425.1 Galeopterus variegatus
AGAGAGAGAGAGAGAAATCCAAAGAATCTGATTTATAATGTGACAGATACTGTTGGGGACTTGACACATGCTATGTGAAAAACTATACCAACAGTATGAGGTGAATATTATCCCTCCTATCTCATATATTGAGAAACTGAAATTCAAAGAAAATAAGAAATTTGCCGCAGTCAGTAATAGTAGAGCTAAGAGGCATATATAGGTCTAACTCCAAAGTCTTTCTAGCACACCATCCTCCTGCCTGCCACTCCAGATCCATTAAACACTCACACCACAGAGTTCAAACCCACTAACAGCCTTCCTATCCTTTAAGTTCTAATCCAGGGAGTCCCACAGAGATAGCCCTGACAGAAAATGCAGGAAGAACACATCCATGCACAACCCCCAAAAAAGAAAGTGGGGGGAGGGGACAAGGGAGGGGGAGGAGAAAGTGGGGGGAGAAGGAGAGGGAGGAAAGAAAAGCAAAGGAAAGAAAAAAAGGAATAATTTTTAAAAGGAGGATGCAATGAGTTACAAGAACAGATATTAAGGAGGTTTCTTACCTACTACTCAAATTACTGAAGCCAAATTTCTTTGCAACATTTTGCAACATTCTTACAGGATCGTCTTCCTCAACACCTTTTCCTTTTTTTGATTTGTGTTTGCTCTTCTGCCTTTCACTAATTGTATGAATTTGATTAGTTTTGGAAACCTCAAATGTTGACTTCTGACCACCATCTTCATGGCAATTCATTTTATTCAAATGAGAATTCAGACTGCCCTGACAGTCTTCTGATTTTTTGTTTAAGTATATTCTTGGTTGGAAACCATGAGTTAAAAAGTCACAAGTATCTGTGTATATAAATTGTAAAAGGTATTCAAACAGATCAGGATGAACCTTTTCTACCACAAAGAGATGGCATCCTGCAGAGTCTTCATCTTTCCGGTAAACATCTGTAAATTCTAAAGTAGTACCATCTGAAAGAAACAATTTCTGAAAAAAGTCAGACCGCACTGCCAAAATATATTTATGTGCAGGGAAGATTCTATTGCCAACTTGAAATGTCACATCATGGATACTGTCCATTTCATCTGTTTCCCTCAACAGTTTGCCAAACTCTTCAAAAAAGGATGATGAAGACACAGCTGGAATTTCATAAAGGCTAGAAACAAAACAAAAATAATTTCTACTTTCAAGAAAATGAAAAAAAATCATCCCTAGACAATTCTCCTTTTAATATGCAATGTTTTATTATTTATTAAACTCAGAAAATTTTAAATTTGTCATTTCCTAAAATATAAGAATATTGCACAGTCTTAGATACTTTTCACCCTTGAATTTTTTCTATTCCTTTTTATATTTATGTTCTTTTTCTCTCAAACTAAAATGACAAGAATTAAGTTTTCCTTGGAAAGCTATGTTCTCTATTTCTACAAGAAAGTGCCAGAAAAATATAAATTCAAATGGCTGTTCCACATAAATTTTTTAGATAATTAAAAGTATAACTAAAAACATTCAAAAAAAGAATACAGTTCTCAACCTTTTCTTCTTTTACATCTTTTATTTTACAAGTGAAGAAAAACAAATATACAGAGGAAATACTTCAGGTTACAGGTCCTAAATCCCAGAGTAGGTCAGAAACTCAAGTAAAGAAAAACACACACACAGACATACAATCAGTTCTTAAGCCTGGTTCTTTCAGTACTGTAGGAACACAATCATACCTTCCCAATCTATATTTTACCCTTCTAGGTAGGGGGACCAACCTTCCTGGTTTGCCTTGGACTGAATGGTTCTCCAGGAGATGAGATTTTCAGTAATAAAACTGGGGCACACCTGGATAAACCAGGATGGACGAGTCACCATACTTCTGAGACTTCTTCCTTCTTCAACAGTACCCTTGATGTTTATTTTAATGTGATATTTCTCTATTAAGGTAGCTTAGGAGATTTGCACTGGGATTCAGACTGCCCTACAAATGGCTCTACACCACCTCTTCTTTTGTCAATTCTCATCTTATTCAGGGGTCAGAAATTTTTGCAAACTGCTTGAAAAATATTTACAATACATTTCTCAGAATCTCAGAAACTAGAGTACATCTTAACGTACTTACAGACAAATAAATTTTGTTAGTGCATGTATATGCATCTTCAACATTTTCAATAAATACCAGTTTACAAACTAATGGGAACACTCATCATTCCCAGTATAACAAATTCTACCTTCGGGTTATCCTGGTAACACAATTACAAGTCTAACTTCTCTACAGTCCTCGGCAACAGCTGTTCAGTTAACTTTGCACCAGAAGCTACTGAACACAAAAGAACAGTGACTGTTCCTTCTAAAAATGAAATTTAATATATAAAAGTATACCTTGTTTTAGGATCTGACTGCAGGATTGCAAAGTTGCACCCACTTGGATCTGTGCTGATGCTAACAGCTCTATGGGCAAAAGTAAGTTTCTCAAGTCGAATTCTTTCATACATGTTGTTTATATCAGAGACACAAGACACATCTGCTGAAGAATTATGAAGACTTGATAAAATTTCTGCTAAAAAGAAAAAAATAAAACTACCATTAATCAAGGCTTTATTGAAACTACTAAAAGGATTTAGGAGTAAATGAGGCAGGAAAACAATTGGGAGAAAATGAAAATATTTTTCAAATACATTAAGTCCTTTTGAAGAACTACATCTTCTCTCTCTCTAACACAACATTTTGCACCAAATATATTGGTTGTATCACACAAGAAATTTTTGATGGGTCAATTATCAATTATCCATGATTTCATGTCTTTCAACAAACATCCTCTATACTGCAATCAAAGCTATCTTTCTAAAAAGCAAATCTAGCGTCATACTAGCTTTTATAGTTCCTCACCTTGCCTTAAAAATATATAAATTTAGTATCTTCATAATCTATTTATTTGCTCCCTCCCTTCCTCCTGCCCCTTTCTTGCATTTATTCAGCAAATATCTGGGTGAACATATGCTGCTAATGTGATACAGTGATCATCAGTCTATCCCTAGTGATACAGTAGTGAACAATATAGACATGTCTCCACCCTCATGGAATACAAAATCTAGTAGAGAAGACAGATATTAAACAAATTGTTATATCATTACAAGTCAAACCAAGGCTATGAAAGCAAAGTATATAATGCTTGCACATAGATAGAAAATTTGCATGTGAAGAAATTATTCTGTCTGTAGTCTGAAGAATGTTTTAAGTAAATAAAGAATAGATATAAAGAGGCCATTTAGAAAGATACTTTAAGTCCAGAAAAAGAATAAAAGATGATATAGGTTGGGGATGTAGCAATCCATCTGGAGAAAACTGTAAAGATTTCAGAAACATTGAGGCAGAAATTATAAAAGTTGGTGACTGATTGCATGTACTGGGTGAAGGAATATGAGGTGTCAAAGATAACCATTTACTAAGATAGAAAACAAGAAACAGATATGAGAGCATGAGATCATAAATTCAGTTCCAGATCACTAGGCATGACTAAGACCCAATTCTAAAGACTTCCAATACTAACAAGTCAAATCTGTTTTCTGGTTACTCTCTCAAATTCACTCTATGGGTATTTCAGTCTTAGGGATCTTACTAATTAAACCCTGAAACTCAGTTATTCCAATTTCTATGTTCTCAAGAAACTTATACGTGCATAGTAGCATTTGTCTCAGTGAACTGCATTTAGATACATATATATCACTTCTACAAGCTTGAGTGCTTCAGAACAGGGGTTCATTTTATATATTTTTCTATAATTAAAACCTCACCCTCTATCTGGCACATAGTAAATATACCTTACATGTTTATAGACTTAGATAATCTATAAAGAAATAAAAGAAATACAACAAATCAATAAATTATCTAAAAATTCTTTTATGGCTTTATGATTTTGAAGAATATGTTTATATTTTTCTGAGTAATTATAAACATTAACATACAATAACTGATTTATTCATACAACAGATGACTCAATGAGGGACTACAATGTGCCAGGAAGTATGTCAGGAGATATGCCAAATGCTAAGGACACAGTGGAATAACCATGGCCCTTGCCGTCAATGAACTTAATCTAATAGAAGACAGGCACTTTTTAAAAAAGCTAGTCACAAAGATAAATACATAAACACATAAGGGGAAAACCTAACAATACTTGTCAAATTAAAGATTAACTGAAAGGGTATTTTATGTGCCATCCACACATATGAACTGACCTTTCTTTTCAGAAATCTTTCTTTTTTCTTCAAACCATTTCCCTCTAAATCCTTCCCCATCCTGTGTGACAAATAGAATTTCATTTCTATTTAAAGCAATATCAGAAATGTAGACCTGGCGTGGATAGGCCCATCGACACTGCTTCAAAGAACTACTGACTGATCTCCAGCAAAACACCTAAAATAAAACCAAATCACACTGGGATATAAAGCAATGTAGAATCTGAAGAAACAAAACCTGAAATCAAAAGACAATATTGTCAAAACCAAAGCTCTAATTAGTATGTTTCAATGTTCATCCGTCCACAGAAAAAGACAGATAGTATAAAAGTCAAAAAATAAAAAACAAAAGTCAAAATTACTTTAAATAACTACATCTCTCAGGAAAGTACATTATGCAAACAAGAAGCAATAAAAATTATTTCAAACACACTCTTCTTCAGGAGAGGTCATTTTTTGGCATTACTCGCTTGGGGCAAATAAATCTGCTAAGATGCTAAAGAAAACCAAACTCTTAAAGCTAAAACTGACATGTCAGCCTTGCTGTAGTTCCATCAATTTATAAGAAGAATGAAAATTACCCTATAAAAATCCAAACTTTACTCTCAGGAAAAAAAGTAGATGTATGCATAACTCAATTATATAACTAAAACAAAATCTCACAAATAAAAAAATTGTCATGGTGTTTAATGGTTTCAAATGGTTTTGCAAACCTTAGTGTTCCTGAGAAGTGGTTCAGGAACTATTGCCAAGAAAGGGAGAGAATGATGACAGATGGGATGTTAGGCTTCCCAATTCAGCTGTACACACAGAGCAGCTCTTTTTATCTGTTTCATATATTGGTATTCCAAGTAGGATTTCATTTGGAAAATTAAAACTGATTTTTAAAATTCTAATTCCCTCATAATCAACTTAAGAAAACTAAAGTACAAAATGTATCTGCCAAGCTCATTCAAAAGTTATTTACACACAAAAAAGACTATAATGGTTGAGATTGATCGATTCCTTCAGAACTTGGTTTTCATAGTGACTGTATTTTGCAGGAAGTAAATACCGAGAAGTATAAACTAAATCCATATTAATATAAGTACAAGTACTCCCAAAGTCAAATGTAAGTTTTTATACTCATCTCTTTTATGTATTCCCATGCCTCTGTTTCCTTCTGTTAGTACAAATTACAGCTCTAATTCTTAAACCTACTTTCCTCTATTAAAATTATCAACTGCAGAAACTTATGCCTATAATGAAGCAGTAAGTGAAGATTTATAATTAATTCTTCAATTTCTAAAATGTCAAGTTTTACAGAGCTTTATCAACCTCAGAACAAATTATTTTTTTCATTTTATAAGCAAAACCCAGAAAGTTATCTGTTCACAGTGTATAAAGTTATCTAGTCACAGTGTATACATTTTTCAGTATTACTAATGCATATTTTTAAACATAATTTTTTAAATTTAAATATATTATTATTTAAATATATTATTTTAAATTTAAAAATAGCTATATATATAACACACTGATAATATTAATTTAAGTATATACTTAGATATTTATAATTTTAATCTGTACCTTAAATTAACAATCTTATTAGAGAAATGTACTGATATGTTTGCACAGAGAACTGAAACTAGAACTCTCCTTTTGAGATAAGAGATTTTTTATATACTAATGATCTAAAAATACACTATCTTTTATATACAGTGTGGATAGTTAAAAACTCTGCATATAGATAAGAATTTTATATATGCTGAGGATAAATGAAAATCGATGGAGAAACAAATTATTTTTTTTAAACTGCATACACACACACACACACACACACACACGAGTACTTCAAAAGTATTATTTTTCAATTCTATTTTTCCACAAACTTTTTGAAGTACCCCTGTGTGTGTGTGTGTGTGTGTGTGTACACACCAAATAATCCAGTAAAATCCCTTATTTTCATTTCATGCACAATAAATGAACTTTTAAATTACAGTTTAACAAAGCAACACTGCACAACATTAGATTAAATGTTGTCATACTTCTCTGAAATACCAGCTCCATACTAATTAGTACTGAATGTCAAAAATCAGTAGGGAAACAAAGTTAATAGGAATCATCACTAAAATAGCAATACATTTTCACATTATCAGATCCTCTATAGCTATCAATTGAAAATAACATTACCACACTTTCACATAAATATATACTTACCCTTCCAGCTCCATCCATTGCAAGAATGCAAATTTTTTGACCCTCATTTTCTTCCAAATGTTCAGGATCAACTTTGTATTCCATGAGACCCCCAGATACAAGAATTTTTTTCAAGTTCAGTTGTCTGGGTAAAAAAAAAATCCTAGATTAATATGTTCTCGAAAATACACAAGCTAAACATTAAAG
>NW_007752703.1:7011-8744 GCF_000696425.1 Galeopterus variegatus
GAAGTGAGTAACCGGCCATCCCTATATAGGGATCCAAACCCACGGCCTTGGTGTTATCAGCATTTCACTCTCTCAAGTAAGCCATGGGCCAGCCCTAAAGAAATTACTATTTAAACAATAATCTATAAGTGACTATTACAAAAGTTGAAGTGAAAAGATTTGGTCTTTGGTATCCCTAGTCCTTCCTTTCTGTAAGTTTCTACATTAAGGTGGCTGTTTCTTTCTATGGCAGGTCCTTCTCTCTCAAACACTTCTACTCACAGACACACACATTAAAAACCTAAAGCCAGGCTTGTACACATTCACTCTGCAGTTTAAATAATTAGTAAAGCTATAAGCTTCTGAGTATATTCACATTCTAACAGAAAAGAAAAATTTTAAACCTCAAAACTAAATAGAAAAGCTTAACTTCAAACATAGCCAATCCTAAGTAGTTACAGCTACTAGGAAAGTCATTACTACTGCTATTTTAATAACTCATCCATTAGGCTCACATTTCATTATATCTGCACATCTGATGTGTGCAGCACTGTGTGAAACCTGCCTGATGCTATTCCAATGATTGTCCTTCCTTTCAGGTAGTTTGCCTGCATTAAAGAAAAAAAAAATCTTTTCAAAATTACTATGCTCTAACTTAATCTATAATAAAAGAATTTTCTCAGTGAAACCTTGGACATAACTTACGGTTATTCAACTTGATGTTATAAGGGCAAGTTTTATAAATGTTAACTAAAAATATAACCGAACATCCAACAAATCACCTCGTGTTCAGAAAAAAATCTATTTAGTTGATTCTAAGAAACATCTATGTTCACACTTTCATGTTTCCATAATTAAAATATGACCTACAACTGAAGTTAAAAGTAATTCCAATTGTTATACAGAGAAGATAAGTTATGACAAATTGTTGTCTGCATTTTCTGCTCATGAGTAACTTAATGAATGGTATCTGTTTATGACATTACTATTGCTTTTACATTAACAAAAGCACATTGTGGCATTTAGATTTAAACTTTAAATCTCTATTAGCTTTAAAAGCTAACGGCTATCCTCTAGAATTCCTGCACATGACTGCTTCCATTAGTTCAGGTGTACTTTTCAAGAATCAGTTGTATTTGTGCAAAGACCTATTTCTGTACTTATATTTATTAATATAATTATATAATGAAATACTTTAAAAACAAATGAAATCTTAGTCTGAAAAGATAAAATGTTTTCAACAAAAGAGGAATACTTTGGAATGACGATATGAGTAGCAAAAAACTTCTGTCAAATCTGATAGATTAATCAACTACAAAATATTTAAAAATGTAATAAAAATATAGGATTTTGCACTTACATTACTTCATAATTGTTTTTAAGCACTTGCTCCTTAAATCATTTAAAATGAAATCACAGGTGACACATTATGAGTATGATTTATACACAAAAGACAGGAAATACCAACTGGGAGACCCATCCATACTTAAAACTTTATGATTCTCTGCTTTATTTTTGGTTAGTGAACCAATAGCTAGTTTACTGCATGCTGCTATAACATGCTTTCAGATAACAAGAGGCTACACAAATACAAAGATAAAAAAATCAATTGGGCCGAGCCCATGGTGCACTCGGGAGAGTGCGGCGCTGGGAGCAGTGGCGCTCCCGCTGCGGGTTCGGATCCTATATAGGGATGGCCGTGCACTGTGCACTCACTGGCTGAGCGTGGTGCGGCCGGTCTCAAGAAGGACAAA
>NW_007752704.1:0-648 GCF_000696425.1 Galeopterus variegatus
GGTATCTAGAGTGCAGTGTTGTAACACCAAGGTCAAAGGTTTCAATCCCTATACTGCCAAAAAATAAATAAATAAATAAGAGAGAGAGGGAGAGAGAGCGAGCAGTAAACAAAGTGAGGGTAGGCACACCTTCTTCTCAAAGGTTTGAAAAACACATGCAAATGGATTTCATAGCTATCTTAGATTCACGATACCCCTGATCAATTCCTATTGAATCCAAAATCTTCTCCTACTTTCCATGGAATATTCTTGCAGACTCTGTCAGGTAAAAAATGCCCTGTCATTGAACTGACACTGTTTAGCTTTAGTTAGGTAAACCACAGAAATAACCTTATTGCCTGTGACATATCAAGACATAAATGCGAGTTGGAGTGAGTCACTAGGGATCAGTTCCCAGGTAGGAAAAAAGAGGAATTACTATATACGTTAGAAGTTATGGGTTTCAATGGTAACGGGTTAAATACACATTAGACGTCAGGGAAACCAGTTGGAAAGCAAGGATTGAAGTATAAACATACAGTGAATCTCAAGAATAAGAAAAAAATTAAAGAATAAGATAACATTAAGAACAAATGCTTACATAATTCTTATAATCATGCCAGCCATTGTTCCATGTGTTCTACAGATAGTAAGTCATTTACACCTTAC
>NW_007752704.1:2440-2990 GCF_000696425.1 Galeopterus variegatus
GAAATCAAATAAAACCAATCAAGGAGTTTCTCTTTTTCAGACTTCTATTGCATGACCTTAAAGGTGAGTATATTTTTAAAAATATATTTTGTAAATAGACAAAAATATTTTCAAAAATTAAATTATTAAATTTCTTGTTATCTTTTATGATAAATAACATTTGCTTATGAAATGGAAAAACAAAAACTGTGAAGAGCATTCTGACCCTGATTGATTAAAAGTAATTTGTTTCCATTCTTCCCAATATTCCCATTATTAAACAAATAGTTTTTAAAAAGAAGAATTAATAAAACTGTAAGAGTATGGCCAGTTGATCCCCTCATGCTCTTTTTTTCCTCAAAACAAGAAAAGACATATGAATTTTAATCCATTGTTTTACATTTTAATATATGCCATTAGCATTAGTGTTCGTTTTGATGAATGGGTCCTATTCTATTTCTATATTCATGCAAATAATTTAGTGTTTAGGGGCTAAAAGAAATCCCAAACGCAATTTAAATAAACCAAAAGAAATCTAAAACATTAGATAGGAAATCTTTTCAAGTTAGCG
>NW_007752704.1:5928-6367 GCF_000696425.1 Galeopterus variegatus
TAAAGCACTAGACCCAACACAGAACACAAGTTCAAAAGAAAAATCAGAAAATTTCTTCATCCAATAGAGAAGAACTATACAGAAACTTCCAGTAAAAGGACACAGTTTCTGAGTACTAACAAACCATTTCAAACACATAAATGTTTCACCACTTAATTCCATGGCCTTTCTTATATGCCAAGCCAAAAGTCATTTTACAAGAAGTTTCATTAAAAATAAATAAATACAAAGTTTGTCACAAATGAGAAACAAAAAAAAAGTTGTCATTTTAAATTATAGAGATATTTTACAACATGTACTTGATACTTATGCTTCAAAAAGTTTATTGAATCACTATTCTCAATAAAAGAACATCTATAAAAACATTTAAACAAGAAAGTGATATGGCAAATATAGAGGACTTTATCTTATGTAGGGACATTAAATTATTCACAAAAAA
>NW_007752704.1:8510-8743 GCF_000696425.1 Galeopterus variegatus
AGTTAATGATGGCATACTGGAGGCATTCTCACTACTGACTAGGAAAAGAAAAGGGTTTGTGCTATAACTAATAGTATTAATATTGTCAGGAATAAAATCAGGCAATAAGGTAAAGAAATAACCATTAGAAAGAGGATGAAAGTACAGTATAGAGTGAGCTGTATAACAGCTTGGATGTTTGGTCTTTTCTGTTCCTTGGTACACCACAGGCATTCAGCAGTTATTTACTGAAT
>NW_007752705.1:0-253 GCF_000696425.1 Galeopterus variegatus
GACACCACCAAAAGAATAAAGTAATTCTCAGATACCAGACCGTATAGGGCAGAGAACCCTTGAAATGATGAAAAGGAATTCCAAGCAACAATCTTAAGGAAGCTCACTGAGTTCTGAGAAGACAGACAGCATAAAATCCAGGCTATGAAGGAGGAAATTTACAAAGAGATTAATACGTTAAAAAAAAAAGATTGTAAAACTCATGGAACTGAAATATTCACTCAACAAGATGAAAAACACCACTGAGAGCTTA
>NW_007752705.1:5895-6168 GCF_000696425.1 Galeopterus variegatus
GTAAAACAACCAAGACCTGGAGAAACATCTCAGATTTCTTGTGAATGGAGCGGGTAGTGTGTTGATTTTGCTCACAGCCTTCTCACTTTCAGTTTATCTTTTATCTTCCCTCCTAGTTTCTAAGCTCCTTGAAAACTGGATCCTCTTTGTGTTTGCATTTCCTATAATGCTGCTGATAATGCCATGTGCATGGTAGACATTTGGTCCTTTTCCTAGAAGACTGCTTTTAGAGGCAGACCTGCTTTGTGCTTTAGAACAAGAGTTGGAAGAATC
>NW_007752705.1:7968-8743 GCF_000696425.1 Galeopterus variegatus
TAAAACAGAACATAAAAAGCCATGTTAAATCAAATTAAAATTTGGCTTGAGAAAGCCTCTGTACTCACACACTTGAGCTCTATGTATGAACCACAACCTAACTTATTAGGTAAACAAATTGGAAACCTAACTAGATAGTCCTTCTGTTGCAGTAGCTGAGTCTCAGCCAATCACTGCAGCCCTCCTTCAGCCACTCACAGGCAGCCAGCTGTTCAAACCGTGTTCAAATAAGGCAAACGCCAGGCTATAGCCAATCCAGCTGTTTCTGTACCTCACTTCCACTTTCTGTACATCACTTTCCTTTTTCTGTCTATAAATCTTAACTGACCACACAGCAAGTGCAGAGCCCCTCTGAATCTGTTCTGATTCTAGGGGCCGCTCGATTCACAGACTGTTTTTTTTTTTTTATTTCTTGCTCAGTTAAACTTTGTTAAATTTAATTTGCTTAAAGTTTTTCTTTTATCAGCCATTACAGAAGAAACAATCTTAAATATTTGGAATATTGATTATATGTTTGGCGAAAATAGATGTAAATCTACAATAAAAGAAAAAGTCATTATAATTATTACTTTGAGCAAAAATGTAGCATAGACACATGCTGTCTACAAAAAGTAGAAGATGAATTTTACTTCTGCCTCTATGTCAACCAAAACTGATAATTGAAAAAAAATATACATTGTATATTGACAAAATAAAAATTTAACGAAAAAAAAAATAATTGAAAAAAAAAATTAAAAACTGAAGATTCATTAAACAAAATCTATTTTAGTTTATA
>NW_007752706.1:0-720 GCF_000696425.1 Galeopterus variegatus
CATGCTCACAAAGATTATGGAGTTGGGATTTCCCAAAAGACAAGAACAGAGACAACCTCTGTTCATTTTGACAGTTTTTGTGACTGCTGTTTAAATCCCTTCTCCAAAGTTCCCCTTCCATTGCAAGTTTCAGTGAAATCACTGTGTTCTGTGTGAGTGGTTTTGGGAGGAACCAAAGATGGTGCTGATTTTCACACCTATGACACATAGCACAGCACAGAGAGTATATGCAGGAAACAGAACTCTAAAAAACAGACACAGAAAATGCCCTGGATATGTTCATAAATCCAGGCAATAGCTCTGTACTTCTACAGGTTATAGAATTGGGGGCGAAGGTATAGAACAAACTCTTCCTAGATCTTCCAGATGTGTGGGTACTCAAGGTCCCATTTGGATTACTGGATGTTTTACATTCTAAAGTAATCTGGCATGCCCCAAAAGAGAAATTTATAAGTGATACATAGAACCCAGGTTTAGAATGACTAATTTAAAAAAAAACACCTTTGCAATTCATTGTACATTGTGATATATTTCAGATATGAACACTTCTAAATTTAATTTAAGCATCAAGGAGACAACTGTTTGAAGATTCTTAAATTAAGATATGAACTCTCAACTCCCAGTGACTATAAATTTAATGAAAACCTGGACAATGTCCTTACTAAGAAAGGAACCAAATCAACCACTGCCATAAAAATATCACTTTAATGCTAGCTGTTT
>NW_007752706.1:2668-2938 GCF_000696425.1 Galeopterus variegatus
ACTATTTCAAAGGAATAGTCTTAAGTATTTAATCTCCAGATCACAATCAGAAAATAGTACATACATTTGCTAGTCTTCTTGGTATCACCTAATAAATAGAATGGGTATCAAGACTACATATAACTCACACCCTAAAGAAATAAATCTTACTGTCACAATAATTTCATTATACAAACTAGATTTGTATTGCTAAGGAACATGGAAACAAGATAAATTGGTACAACTTTTCTGAAGACAGTTTGGCAACAGGTATTATTATCTGCATACCCT
>NW_007752706.1:8474-8743 GCF_000696425.1 Galeopterus variegatus
AATCTCGATTCCACCCTGCGGTGATAAAGAAATGGATTTCTATCCTCCTCTGCTCTTCTCTGTATGAAATCCCAGCAATGTACATAGGAACAGCCACTTCCATTTAAGAAGAATGTGTGTTAATTCAAAA
Source organism: Galeopterus variegatus (assembly GCF_000696425.1). Classification (NCBI taxonomy): domain Eukaryota; kingdom Metazoa; phylum Chordata; class Mammalia; order Dermoptera; family Cynocephalidae; genus Galeopterus; species Galeopterus variegatus. The sequence continues at coordinate 8,605 of NW_007752706.1, forward strand.
AGATATTCGATCTAATGAAAAACAAGTTAGAGTTCTAGTCAAGACCTGAGCTTAGGAAAATATGCTGATCTAGGTAAAACTATTTCAAAGGAATAGTCTTAAGTATTTAATCTCCAGATCACAATCAGAAAATAGTACA
>NW_007752707.1:0-543 GCF_000696425.1 Galeopterus variegatus
TAATCCAAGTAGGACAACTCCTCAAATATTAGACATCAAATAATTTCCTGACTTTGCTTCCGTGTTCACCCTATAAAAGCCTTCTCTTCAAACTCCTCTGACGGAGCCCAGAACCACTTTCGATTTGGTGCTGCCTGATTCTCGAATAGATGTTTGCTCAAATACAGTCTAAAATTGTAATGTGCCTCAGTTTACCTTTTACACCNGTTCTCTGTAATACAGATGGAGTCCTTGAAATGCAGGGGGAGGTTGTGTGCATGCATGCACGTGCATGTGTGTACACATGTGTGTGGTATGTCAAACTTGGGAGAAGGGGAAGGAATCATGTTGGGGTCAAGGCCAGTAGATGGCCAGTAGATGACTTAACTGGGACTCATTTCTGGTCAAGCATCTGAAATCCGGTCAAGTTGACTTAAGCAGCTGGGGATGGAGGTGTGGGAATGTTATGGGCCGAATTCTGTTCCCTAAAAATTCAGATGTTGAAGTTGTACCCCCTAGTAACTAAGAACATATTTGGAGATAAAGTCTTTAAAGAGGTAACTA
>NW_007752707.1:5963-6417 GCF_000696425.1 Galeopterus variegatus
GGCCACATGTCATATGCTCATCTACTTCTGAGAGTCTCCCGCAAGAGCATCTTGCACCAGGGGCACCAGGGCTTGCGCTCTCAGGGTGACATTGGATGTGTCCTCTTGGCTCTGGATTGACCTTTATCATGAGCTGGAACTGGAGGGTCCCAGGGAAGACCCTACCCTGACCAGAGCTGCATGGAAACCCCATCAGGAAGCCGAAAGAGGGGCAGTGTTCCTCAATGTGTCCAGACAATGGTGTGGCAGTGAGGGGACACAGGGTGACACCTTTCCCACAAAAGCAGTATGGCCTCTGACTTAGCAACATCACAGACTCAAGGGAGGGGCATCTCTAGCAGCAAGATTGGGTAGTTTAAAAAAAAAGAATTTAGGATTATTTCACCCTCCCAAGTTCTCTGTAATACAGATGGAGTCCTTGAAATGCAGGGGGAGGTTGTGTGCATGCATGCAC
>NW_007752707.1:7662-8949 GCF_000696425.1 Galeopterus variegatus
AGCGCCGCCGCGCTTCCCAAGCGGCGCACTTATCCAGTGCGCCACCGGGCTGGCCCATGACTGGTGTCTTATACGAAGAGGAGATTAGGACACAGACACACACAGAGGGATGACCACGGGAGGACACAGGGAGAAGATGACCATCTACAAGCCAGGGAGAGAGGCCTCAAGAGAAAGCAAACCTGCTGACACCTTGATCTCCAATTCCTAGCCTCCGGGATCATAAGAGAATAGATTTCTGTTGTTTAAACCACCCAAGAAAGCCAAGTTAAGCCAAGTGCCTCTAGTCTGTGGCACTTGGTTATGGCGGCCCCAGCAAACTGGTACAGGGAGAAATGGTGGTGGTGGTTAGGGTGTCACTTAACCAAACCACACAGAAAGCAGGGACAACTGGATCTAAGAAGCCTGCTTCTGGGTCGGCCCCATTCTCTCACGTGTCTTCTTGTGGGCAGAACATAGCAGCCTGCCACTCTGGGACGCACCTTATCACTCAAGGCCCCAAAGGAAAGGGAGCTGACCTTCCGCCTGCAATTTGGAACTGTCCAGATAAGGATTCTGGTTTTCCCTTTTCAGATCTGGGGCTGCAAGGCCGGGACTGGTCCAGCCATGATTCTGTGATCTCCCTGAAGGCGAGTCTAGGTGTGGGGGTGGCATTGGAGGGGGACAGAGCTGTATGGGCAGCAGGAGCAGTGAGGGCACCTTGATAGCATCCCCACCTACCTGGACTTCAATCCCCCAAGGCCAGCAAGAGAGGAGACTGCAGGCTCAGCAGCAGAGAGACTTTACCTCTCAGTGCTCATTTCTTTTCACCCAGGTATTTTCCATAAAATCCAAACCATGTAGGTCTGTGCAAGTAAGTAGACAAAGTGGCAAGGTGGCGATGGCCACGTGGAGCTGTGGTGTTGGGAGAATGTTCATTCTCTCTCTCTTTTCTCTAGGACTGGAAGGAGAAATGGAAGAATGGATTCCCCCTACTCGTCCGCTCTATGCAGGCTTCCATTTCTCCTACAACCTACAACTTCAGAGCCAGGAAAAGACCTCAGAGTATACCTCCTCCAACTCCACTGAGGCTCAGACAGGGTAAGGGATTGGCCCCAGGTCACATAGCCTCGTGCATGTGGCAGAGCTGGGGTGACACCAGCCCCACTGGGTCTTCCAACTTCAAACTTGATCAGAAAGGTAAGGCTGCTGCTACATCCAGCTGCTGCCAGGCTCTGTCACTAATTTTCTGTGAGATTTTGTGCAAGTTTGCCAAACCTCTTGCTTGTTTCCTATTGTCATTTTTTT
>NW_007752708.1:0-1623 GCF_000696425.1 Galeopterus variegatus
TGTGGCGGAGAGACGATCTGGGCGGGCTCCTCTTCCCTGCCCCCCCCGACGCTGGCCGGGAGCTCCCCACGCTACCAGCCCCATCTGAGACCCACGGGGAGAGTGGGATTGTAGGCCAGTCCACAGACCCCGGGGTGCCCCACATCGAGGTAAGCAAATAGCACGTCTCAGTGCAGAGCCACGCCAAGCAGAGATGGCTGGCCTGCCCTCACTAAGCCATCCGTCTCCGCCCCCACCCGAGAAAATGGAGGCAGCTCTGCTGTGGGTGCCTAGCCTGTTGTGGTAGGCGGGAGCCAGGTGGGCGTGGAGCAGCCGGGCTTCGCCCTGCAAGTGGTGCTTGGCTGGGGGTTACTCACAGAGCTTGCAGCGTTGGGCTGGTCCAGCACACCTCACTCCATTTCTGCGCCGGTTCCGCTGGCTTTCCTGGCCTTTGTTGACTGGGCCGCTCGCCCGTTCCCGCAGCCGGGCTTGGGTGCTCTCAGGAGTCCTCCTCTGTGTCAGCCCCAAAACCTCGAACCTTGCTTCGTACTTCTCATCAACACAAAACAGCTGAATATGAAACGCAGATGAGGCTCCCCTGTAGATGGGGCGGAACTGGCTCAGCTCCTCAGGTAGCGAGAGGGATGCTGAGCCTCTGCTGCTCACACAGAGCTCCAGCTCGTCTACCGTGGACACTGGACTGTGTTTCTCTGTGACCTAGAGCAAGGAGAGATGGGAATCCTGTCCATGTCTGCAGCTGACTGGGCTAGGGGTGCATCATCTCTACATTGCCCTGTTCCCACAGGTATGACTGTCTCACCTGAAACAATGCCTGAGCCAGGCCTGGTTTTAAGATGTTCTTTATGAGATATTCAAAATTTATAAAATGATTAAAACAAGTCCTCACACAAAGGTCAGAAAACAAATGGTTTCAGTTGGCCTTTGATATAGCGTCCATATATTAACTGTGTCACAGGGTAGAGATCAGAGTGTGCTAGTATCATACACATATGAACTCCATAAGCAAAATACCTCTGTCCCCAAGTTGTTTTCATTGTGATTTTGTGATACAAGAATTTTGGGGTCTTGGGTCTGCTCAGGCAGTCCTGGGAGTAAATGGGGTAGTGAGGGGGAGCCAAGGAAGGTCCAGTTGACCTCAGCCACCCAGAAAGTAAGTGCTGAGTCTGTCCAGTATGATTTTAGGGGCATCTAAGAAGATGGAATAATTCAGAGGAAAATTATTTCATTCTGAGATCCTTCTCGGAGTTTTTTTAAATCAAAGTAATATGTGCATATAGTAAAAATTAAAATAATATTAGCACTAAAAGTTTATAAAGAAAATTGGCAGTTCCCTGTCCCCCGAAGTCCCTCTCCCCATTGGCTAGCCCTTTCAACCTTTTAATGTCTTTTGGTATTTATCTCTGTATTTTTGAATAATATGCTTATGCTGCTATTTTGTAATTCATCCATTTTTGAAATTTCCTATTGGATAGTGATGTGGTGGCTAGATTTAATCTTCTTTCACCTTCCTCTTCCCTCCAGCCTATCCCCCCAATGTAAGTACATCACAATTCACCATGAAATCAGTAAGTATTCACACGATTATGAATATGTAAGTACTGCTGTTATGTTGGAGCAAAGGGG
>NW_007752708.1:2463-5025 GCF_000696425.1 Galeopterus variegatus
GATAGCTCTCTTGACTCGTGGGAAAGACGGCTAAGGCTAGAGGCAGGAGCACCAAACTCACACGTGCACCCAAAACACTGCCTCTTTAGAGGGCATAGGGGCCCATAAAGTAGACTGAAAGTCCAGGTGACTGGAGGATAAACACACACACACACTCACACACACACACACACACACACACACACATTCCACATTTATTTTATATATATTCCATATATATGTGTTTGTATATATATCATCTCTGGTAGAGAATTTCGGTGGTGATGCTGCCCCTGCATCAAATCTCTGCCTGGCACCCCGGGCTTTTTCTACATCTTTTGACATCTGGGTCGAGGCTGACAAGCCTCCACAGCTCTTGCATCCCACGAGACTACAGAATTACCATGAGGATGTTGCCAAGAATTACACCTCGTATCTTGCGTAGAACTGCATCTAGCAACACCTGGGATTAGTTTTGCTGTAGCAGGAGCAGCCAAAATAGCTGGGTTACCAGGAGCATCATCCCGAGGTCATGAAGTGTGCCCCTGGTCTATGCCCTCACACCATTCTATCTTTTTAGGCCTCTGGGCCTGGGATGAGAGTGGAACCTGGAAAATCTCTGAAATGCCTTCTGGGTCCTTTCCCCATTACCTGGTGCACAGCACCTGGATCAGGGCTACTCTCCTCAGCAACAGGTTTTCTTGGTCACTCCACAGCACCAGCAAGCTTGGTACTTTCTCTCTCCCTGGGGGCGGTGTATACATGAGTGAGTTCTCTCTCTATTAGTCCCCATGAGAGCTGGCTGTATAAAAGACCCTGACACCTCCTCTCTCTCTCTTGCTTCCTCTCGCTATGTGATCTGCTCGTACCCGCCGGCTGCTTCCTGCTTTCCATCATGAGTAGAAACAGCATGAGGCCCATTCCAGATGCAGCTGTCCCAGAATCATAAGCCAAATAAATAACCTCTGTTTTTTATAAATTACCCAGTCTTGGGTTTTTCTCTTATAGCAACACAAAATGGACTAACACAGTCCCACAGCAGGGTATGGTCCCACATGATCTCAGTAAAGTTATCTGAGAAGTTGATCTCCACATCTCTCTACTTGGCACACACTGTTCTCTGTCTGTCCTCCACCCACACGACTTCATCAGCACTGGCTGACTCAGTGGATCCACTGACCTCCTCTTTAGGTCCACCAGGTATTTAAACCATTGAAACTGGTTCCTGTTCCATGTGACATCTTACCTGAAATACTCTCTTTTACAGCCTTCAATTTCTCTGTGATCAGGTGGGAACTCTGCTGCATTAACCATATTAATTTCTGTTTCAGTAGGAGTCAACATTTTTTTTTGTCCTTTTTGAGACCGGCCGCACCACGCTCAGCCAGTGAGTGCTGTGAGCGCATCGGTCATCTCTATATAGGATCCGAACCCGTGGCAGGAGCGCTGCTGTGCTCCCAGCACCGCACTCTATCGAGTGCACCACGGGCTCGGCCTAGGAGTCAACATTTTTTTTTGTCCTTTTTGAGACCGGCCGCACCACGCTCAGCCAGTGAGTGCTGTGAGCGCATCGGTCATCTCNACTTCTAGAAGCTGGCAAAGGCATGGGAACGGATTCTCCCCTTGATCCTCAGAAGCAATACGCCCCAGCCTGTACCTGGATCTTAGCACAGTGAGACCCATTCTGGACTTCTGATCTCCAGAACTGTAAAATGATAAATTTATGTTGTTTTAAGCCACCGAGTTTGTGATTTGTTACATCAGCGTAAGCCACCGAGTTTGTGATTTGTTACATCAGCGACAGAAAACTAATACAAAGACCTGGTTTCTGGCATTCAGAGAACGTGGCTAGAGGAGGGGTCAGGGGTTCCTCTATTTGAAATGGAGAATTGCACTTACTGGTCTATTCTCTATCCTTCACCATCACCTACACAGCCTCACACCGTGCAGGCTGACCTCACGCTGTGCAGGCTGAACCTGAATTTGGAGCTGCTTCTGTTTGATTTCTCGAGACTAGTCATTGGTCTTCTCACTTGGGCTGTGGCTGATGAGCCATGTGGCGTCTGAGGGAGGCCAGGATTGCGGTCACTCCATATCCCCTCATTTTCAGCTCCATTCCTTCCACAGAACCTCCACGTCTCAGCCTGGTGGGGAATTCACACACCTCTCACCAGTCTCTCCTCTCATAAAGACTCGAGTTTCACCTTCCTTAGCTGTGCTAAGCCAGTGTAAACGCCTCCATTGATTTTCTTGATTCTAAATATTTTTGAAGTGCTTATCTTCCAATATCTCCTCTCCATCTGGTTGTCTTTGTGGATGTGTGCCCTTTTTATTCCTTTTCTGTCATGTCAGTGCCTTTCCCTACCACTAAGTGAGAGGAGATGGATCCACCTTGCTTACCCAGATGCCCTCTGGGGGTCCAATATGCCTGCGGGGAGAGGGGAAGCATCCTGGCCCTCTGGCCGAATCCTTTCTTGGGTCCATAAAGGAATAAAAATAAACTGCATATATATAAAGTGTACCTTTTGAAAAGTTTTGACTTATAGATGCCCTCATAAAAATATCATCACCATCAAAATAATG
>NW_007752708.1:8010-8743 GCF_000696425.1 Galeopterus variegatus
CAGATGAGGCTCCCCTGTAGATGGGGCGGAACTGGCTCAGCTCCTCAGGTAGCGAGAGGGATGCTGAGCCTCTGCTGCTCACACAGAGCTCCAGCTCGTCTACCGTGGACACTGGACTGTGTTTCTCTATGACCTCACACACGACAGCATGATTCTCTTCGTCTTGGGCCTCTATCAGTTTGGCCAGGAAGTATTCTCCATAAGTTCGCTTCAGAAGTGTGTCATAGTGCATAAATACTGGCATGAGATCCTCATGATCTTCCACCTCGTGCAGAAGAATAGAAGACGGGGCTGGCCCCGTGGCGCACTTGGGAGAGTGCGGCGCTTGGGTGCGCAGAGGCGCTCTCGCTGCGGATTGGTGCGGACGACACCCAGCCAAGGGTTGCAATCCCCTAGGCTCATGTAGGACGGCACTATGAGAAATATGAAGTGCAGTTCTGGCACCGCCTTGAACACAGTCCTCAACCGCAACTCCAGGACGCCGCGCTCTCCTGTCATTTTTTTTAATTGATGAAAATGAGTTAGAATAGGGTAAATTGTGTAAGTGGAATCTCGAAGTGGTGGGAAAGATTTCACAACAAAGAGCAGTTATTTAAGCAGGATAGCTCTCTTGACTCGTGGGAAGGACGGCTAAGGCTAGAGGCAGGAGCACCAAACTCACACGTGCACCCGAAACACTGCCTCTTTAGAGGGCATAGGGGCCCATAAAGTAGACTGAAAGTCCAGGTGACTG
>NW_007752709.1:0-676 GCF_000696425.1 Galeopterus variegatus
ATTCCTGCAGGCATATATCCACAGAGCTCACCACGGTGGCTGGTGATTGCCCATCAAGAGCAGCCTCTTTCAGATGCATGTGTCCGAACATGCTCACATGTCTACAATAGGAAAATTTAAAGAAAATGTTGTTCTTTGTCTTGTAAACAGATCTTATGTTCAGTGTGTCAGATATTCAAGGAGTTGGGAGAGGATGTGAAAAGATATTTTCTATGAATAGCACCACAATGTCAATATCATTATCTGTGTCCCCTTCTCTGGTCCATCCTGTTCTCAGGCATCCCCACCCCACTGAGGTCTCAGCATAGCTGAGATTGCTCCCTGCTTGCCCTATGTGCTCTCACAAACCAGGGGACACTGGAGCTAGACCTGAGGGAGGTTGGAATTTTCAGTTCAAATCTTACTTTATGTTGTTACTTAACATCGCTAAAAGCAGTTCACACACCTCATTTCATCTGAGTTTCCAAGGCCCTTGGGGATAGTTAGGTTGAAGTTAGCATTTACTTTATGAGTGGGGAGACCAAGCAGGTGTCGCTTGAACAACCTGCCAGTTCTGCTGCTCATTCCACAAACTTCAAAGCAATGACCCTTCCTTCTCCTTCGTACATGGAGCATGAGGCTGTCATACTGTGGGGCTAAGGACAACTGACAAGTCAACAGCACTCTCTGTGTCACC
>NW_007752709.1:2517-3204 GCF_000696425.1 Galeopterus variegatus
GGAAGAATGGATATTTCTGAACTGGGAAATAATTATTTGTTTGTTTTACAGTTGCCTAAGGCTTGGAGTTTTTAACAGGGTCATTTACCAGGTTGACAAAAGGAAGCTTCTTGTGTGTATTTTCCATTTAAACTTCCAACAGATGGTGGTGTAGAGTGATTGCACCAGCCACACAGGTGGAAAAGGTCAGCCAGGTTCCTGCACCCTTTCATTTCCATACGCCTATAGTTTTGTCTACATCTGGCAGTCTTTCCATAAATGCAGGGCAGAGTCTGAAACGTGAGTAAAAGCATCAGAGATGTCTGTCTTCTTTCATGAGTTTTTGTCATGAGAACACACACCAATACTTACAAAGAGTCACAGAAGCAGGAGACATCATCTGGAAATTTCACAAGAAAAGACAGGGCTGCCGTGCTAGGGTCAATTTCATACTCAGATAGGCAGTGTTCTATACTTTGTATTTTTAGGGTTTCAGAGAAGATTGCGTCTAACTTGACTATTTTCTTCAACCACCTCAAAAGTTTTGAAATTTCACACTTAGACTATCAGCCCCTTTGTGAATACTTTTTGTAATAATAATAGAATAGTCAACCAGAAGGATTTAAACACAAACAGTTATTCCACATGCTGAGAAGCCTAAAGCTGGGGAATTTCAGGTTTGCTTCAGCAGTCTCCCAATGCTCCAAA
>NW_007752709.1:8435-8741 GCF_000696425.1 Galeopterus variegatus
TTTGACACTGCTCATTGAGGTAAACACTACAGGCAACTTCAGTGTGGCCCTTTTAAATCTCTCGAGATTATATCCTCTCAGTCTGTAATGGAGTGATGGTTTAAAGAAATCCCTACTCTTATCATGCATAGAACCAAGACAGATGACATTCTGATGGGTGCAGTAGGAAGCTCAGCTTATGGAAGGGGGTTCTAACATGGCAAATGTCCAGGGAGATCAATGTCAGCCGGGGGTTGAGGAAGAATGGAAGAATGGATATTTCTGAACTGGGAAATAATTATTTGTTTGTTTTACAGTTGCCTAAGG
>NW_007752710.1:0-221 GCF_000696425.1 Galeopterus variegatus
GGAGTTGGAGTCAAGGACGTTCTGATGAAGAAGCGTCAGCATTACTTCAGCTTGATGCATCCACTGGAATATGGAACATAACAGTTTAATCACTATAAGAAAACACAAGATACATAAGGCACTAATTCTAGCAATAATCCAAATTGTTATGTTTAAACTCGAAAACCAATGGGTAGGATTAAGCCAATGAGCCAAATAATTTAAATGATTAATAGTAATCT
>NW_007752710.1:2428-2634 GCF_000696425.1 Galeopterus variegatus
TATTTGAGATTAGAGTAGGCCATTAGCTCTTTTTACAATTGCCTGGCCAGTGGGGTTATATAACATTCCTGTAACATGTTTAATATTTTAATTATCATAAAGTAATTGAAAGGCCTTAGAAGTGTATGTGGGTCCATAGTCAGTATTAACTTGAATTGGAAAAAGTACATTAGGGGCCGGCCCGGTGGCGCACTGCTATAGTGCGC
>NW_007752710.1:8343-8741 GCF_000696425.1 Galeopterus variegatus
CGTGAGCTGGTGATAGGGGCCAGGAGCACTGGTCCCCACTGGAAGGTAAGGGTGGCACAACATGTGCCCTTCACTCACACACAACCCAAAGCTGAAGGACACGTTTTGCTGAGAAATGCCCAGGAGAAGCGAGAGCTGGCAGGGGCACAGCTGGCAGGGGTAAGCAAGGGACATGACACTGGTGTCCTCTGAAGACAGCTGCTCCCCAGACACATTGGTCAGCTACAACGTGTGCAGCTGAAAGCATAAGTCCTGGCCATATGTGCCCTCCACTGCACTGTGTGACCCCATCAGAGCCCCGGGCAAGGCAGTTCCGCCCCGTTTGCACACAGCGGGTCCTTCGTGTAATCACACCCACACTCCCGGAAAGGCCACCGTCAGGACAGAGCCCCTCTGGA
>NW_007752711.1:0-456 GCF_000696425.1 Galeopterus variegatus
CCATAATCGGATTTCCCACCCTCTTAACACTGTGACTGTGGGGATCAAGTTCCCAACACATGCACTTCTGGGGGACAGGTTCCACCCATTGCAATATTCTTTTCCATCAGCTGCTAAGAGATTGATTGATACTTTTAAGATGCCACAGAGCAAATCTCCTCTGACTTAGACCTGATTCGCTTCTTGGTACCTGGCTTTCCCTGTATCTCCTGTATCTCAGCTTTGCCTCAGGACTTTGGATTTCTGCTCTAGTGGGAAGATTCATTTTGCCCCTTTAGTGAACACCCATTACTCACCATGATACTTATTCACCCATGTCCCAGTTTAGTGACCCTGTGCATGTGTCATTTCACCCGCCCAACTTGGTTGTAAATGAAATTTCCACTTTAGTTGACGGATTTGGCAGTCTCCCGCTAGTATGCCAGGCTCACAACTCTTGCTAGCTCGTCCTTTTAC
>NW_007752711.1:5793-6882 GCF_000696425.1 Galeopterus variegatus
TTTTGTATAGCGTTTTCCCTATGTTTTCTTCTAGTATTTTCATAGTTTTGGGTCATAAATTTAGGTATTTAATCCATTTTGAGTTGATTTTTGTGTATGGTGTGAGAGATACATATGATCTTCTGCATGTGAATATCCAGTTTTTCTATCTATCAAATAGACTTTCCTTTCTCCACTGTATATTCTTCATACTTTTGTTGAAAATCAGTTGGCTATAAGTGTGTGGGTTTATTTCTGGGCTCTCTATTCTGTTTCATTGGTCTGTTTGTCTATTTTTATGCCAATACCATGCTGTTTTGGTTACTATAGCTTTATAGTATATTTTGAAGTCAGGAAGTGTGATACCTTCAGCTTTGTTCTTTTTGTTAAAAATTGCTTTAGCTAGACAAGGTCTTTTCTGGTTCCGTACAAGTTAAAAAAAATTTTTTTTCTATTTCTGTTATGAATGTCATTGGCATTTTGATAGTGATTGTGTTGAATGTGTAGAACACTTTGGGCAAAATGGACATTTTGATGATGTTAATTCTTCCAACCCAAGAATGTGGGATAACTTTCCATTTATTTGTGTCCTCTTCAATTTTTTTCACCAACGTTTTATAGTTTTCACTGTAGAGTTCTTTCACCTCCTTGGTTAAATTTACTCCTAGGTATTTAGTTTTTTGGTAGTTATTGTGAATGGGATCACTTTCTTTATTTCTTCTTCACCTATTTCATTTATTGGCATATAGGAAGGCTATTGATTTTAGTGTGATGATTTTTTATCCTGTGACTATACTGACTGAACTGATTTATTAGTTCTAGTAATATTTTGGTGGGGTCTTTAGGGTTTCTATGTATATGATCATGTCATCTGCAAATAGGGATAGTTTGACCTCCTCCTTTCCAATTTGGATGCCCTATGTTGCTTTCTCTTGCCTTATTGCACTGGCTAGTACTTCTAATCCTATGTTGAATAAGAGCAGGGAAAGTGGGCATCCTTGTCTTGTTCCAGATCTTGGAGGAAAGGCCTCCAGTTTTTGTCCATTCATTATGAAATTATCTGTGAGTTTATTATATATAGCCTTTATTGTGTTGAGGTACCTTCCTTTT
>NW_007752711.1:7963-8741 GCF_000696425.1 Galeopterus variegatus
TTCAGAGCTCTGGTGGTCTCAGGCTTGCAGTCTTTTCTTTTTAACAGCTGTAAATTGGTTGATTATGGGGGAGAGTGATGCTGGGGACTGTCTATTTTGCCATCTTGATGACATGACTCCAGATAGAATTGTTAATATATGGACAATATAATATGTGGAGTCTTCAGGCTGTCTCAAATATTGTTTCAGCTCAGTGAATCTATGATTCCCATGAGACCGTGTTTTATAGGAATATTATGGGCAACTGGGCCAGTCTTTATGCTATTTTTTAAAAAATTTAAATATTTTATAGTTTGTAGTATAAAATATTTTGAATATGCAAAAAATATAACACACCTCCGTTTACTCACCACACACTCAGATTTAAGAGATTTCACAGTTTGCATTTTTTTTTTTTTGTGGGCTCTCTTTCTCTTTTTAGATTAAGTTTATTGTTGTAGCTAAAACCTCAGTCTCATCTCTTCTGTCTCCATTTCACTATATTGAAATCACGTTGTTCTTTTTCATTCATTTTTTATTTCTTACTACATATGTGTATATTCATAAAGAAGGCATGGTATTACTTTGTGTATTTTAAAAAATTTACATAAATGGTATCATAATATAGATACTATTCTATACCTCATTTGACCCATGCTGCTAGAGTTTTTTTTTAAAAAAATATTTAGCTATGGTGACTCATTTATTTTAATTTTAAGTAATGTATAAATTTTATTTTATGAGTGAACTACAATTCATTTTCCCATTTCCTACCAATGACCATAATCCTTTGCTCACA
>NW_007752712.1:0-249 GCF_000696425.1 Galeopterus variegatus
TTTTATGTGTTTGTTGGTCATTTATTTGTATTTCTTCTTTGGAGAGATGTATATTCAAATCTTGGGCTGAGCCCGTGGCGCACTTGGGAGAGTGCGGCGCTGGGAGCGCAGCAGCGCTCCCGCTGCAGGTTCGGATCCTATATAGGGATGGCCGGTGCGCTCACTGGCTGAGCGCGGTGAGGCCGGTCTCAAAAAGGACACAAAAAAAAAATCCTTACCGGTTCTTTTCTTTCTTAATTTATTTCTATG
>NW_007752712.1:1124-1760 GCF_000696425.1 Galeopterus variegatus
TTTTTATGTGTTTGTTGGTCATTTATTTGTATTTCTTCTTTGGAGAGATGTATATTCAAATCTTGGGCTGAGCCCGTGGCGCACTTGGGAGAGTGCGGCGCTGGGAGCGCAGCAGCGCTCCCGCTGCAGGTTCGGATCCTATATAGGGATGGCCGGTGCGCTCACTGGCTGAGCGCGGTGCGGCCGGTCTCAAAAAGGACAAAAAAAAAAATCCTTTGCCTATTATTTATTTATTTAATTTATTGTTGAGTTGTAAGAGTTCTTTATATATTCTGGATATAAATCACTTATCTGATATATGGTTTGCAAATACTTCCTCCCATCCTCTCAGTTGTCTTTACACTTTTTTTTTTTTTTTCGTGTCTGACAACGGATCGCAACCCTCAGTGTCGTGCCTGTACCGGACCGGGACTGGCAACGGGATCGCAACCCTCGGTGTTGCTCCCACACCTCACTCAGCCAGTGAGCGGGAACCAGTCTGTATGTGGGATCCAAACCCTCGGCGAGAGCGCCGCTGCGCTCCCAAGCGGCGCACTGTAGCAGTGCGCCACCAGGCCGGCCCTACACTTTTTAGATGGTGTCTTTTGAAGCACAAAAGTCTTTAATTTTTTTTTTTTTTTTTTTTTTTTTTGTCTT
>NW_007752712.1:5501-6558 GCF_000696425.1 Galeopterus variegatus
TTTTTTTTTTCTGACACCAAATATGTGGTGTTTTTTCTCACCAATTCTCCAATTCTCTGACACCAACCGAGTGTCCAACAATTCTATTCAATTCTGACACTATCAAAAATGCAGATTCCTCAAGTTAAGGGCTCAGTTCTATGAGACTACCCCTATTTCAAGAGCCAGTCACAAGTCCCAGATCACCACCCATTGCTTCTCACTGACCAGCAGTATGCACTAACCAGGAGTATGCACTAACCCCCTTCAGATTTGATAATTCACTGGGACAACTCAGAACACAGGAAAATGCTTTACTTACATTTACAGGTTTATTATAAAGGATAAGACTCAGGAACAGCCAAATAGAAGAGATGCCCAGGGGAAGATATGTGTTAGAGGTGGGGAATAGATATGGCAAGAAACTTTTCCCTGGTGCCTTTCCCTGGTGCGCCACCCTCCTAAAACTTCAATTTGCTCACCAACCATGAACCTCTCCAAACCTTGTCATTTAGGAGTTTCTATGGAGGTTTTATTACATAGTGTTATACAAAATTTATGGGAGTCCATTGGTTTGGACTGAGCTCTTGCACTGGGCTCAACAGACCAAACCAAAATGGAGTTAGTCATGCTTAAGTTACACACCACCAAGCTAAAACAGAGGTCTTTATCTTCCTTCCTAGAAATCAGGAGAGTGAAAGGTAATAGCCAAATCCCCAAACAGGCCAGTTTAAGGTAGCATGATAAGAAGACCCCCCTGCTTTAACCTTTGCAAGAAAAGTAACTTTGAAACAACCAATTCACCTTTTGTTTCATTTCTGCTTTCCTCAGCCCTTTTCTGTCTATAAAAACAACTTCCTCTGTTCAGCTCATCAGAACACTTATTTTATTTTATAGAATGAAGTGTTGCCCAATTCTAGAATTGCAAAAAAAAGCCAATTAAGATCTTTAAACTAAATTTGTTGTAATTTTGTCTTTTGACATTATGAGGGTACTTCAAAAAATTCATGTCAAGACTCATATTACTTTTTATTTTTTTCTGGCTGGTAGAGTTCGAACCCTGGACTTTGGTGTAATC
>NW_007752712.1:6843-8741 GCF_000696425.1 Galeopterus variegatus
AAACAACCAATTCACCTTTTGTTTCATTTCTGCTTTCCTCAGCCCTTTTCTGTCTATAAAACCAACTTCCTCTGTTCAGCTCATCAGAACACTTATTTTATTTTATAGAATGAAGTGTTGCCCAATTCTAGAATTGCAAAAAAAAAGCCAATTAAGATCTTTAAACTAAATTTGTTGTAATTTTGTCTTTTGACATTATGAGGGTACTTCAAAAAATTCATGTCAAGATTCATATTACTTTTTATTTTTTTCTGGCTGGTAGAGTTCGAACCCTGGACTTTGGTGTAATCAGCACCATGTTCTAACCAGCTGAACTAACCGGATAGCCCTGTATTATCTTTTAATTCTATTTTTCCCAAACTTTTTGAAGTATAGGCATGATTGATTAAAGCATTGGCCTTTTGGTATTGAACTCAATCTCCAGCCCTTCTCCTCTCCCTGGGGGTCTAATCCTGACTTTGCGTTTCACCCTAAGCTATCTAGGCCCTCTTCCCACCCCCTTCACATCCCACCCCCTTTACATAGAAAAGACCCTCTTCACACAGGTGATTACAAGGGTTTTAGGAGCTCTGTGTCAGGAACCAGGAGACAAAGACCAAATACTTATATTTTATTATATGAAACCCATATAATTTATATTTACATTTATTCTTTTGTGTTCCTTATTCCTTTTATTTGCTTTTCTTGACTGGCTGGGACCTTCATTAGAGTGATGAAAGAAGTGGTGATAATGATTCTTCCCTTGTTCATGCTCTCAGAGGGAAGGGTTTTAATGTTTCATCTTGAAGTGAAGTACAAGTTTGCTATTGGTTTTTTATAGATTTTTAAAAATCAGATTAAGAAAGTTCCCTTAGAGGGGTAAAAGTTTTTATTATGAATGAATGTTGAAGTTTATCAAATATTTTTTCTGCATCTGTTGAGATCATTTAATTTTCCTCTTTTATTCTGTTAATGTGCCAAGATGTACTGATTTGTTTCCTAAAATTAAAATAGCCTTGAATTGCTGCAGTAAACCCAGTAAGATCATAATGTATCATATTTTGGAATATATTAGATTCAGTTTGCTAATATTTTCATGGATATTTACATCAATGTTTATGTGTGATATTATTGTCAGGTAAACACTCTCAGTGTCCTTGTCTATTGTGTTTGCCAGTAGAAACACAAAAGACAGAGATCTGACCATTTAACAGAAAGGAGTTTTCTTGTGGGTTGTGCAAGCCAGGAGCAAGGTCGGTCTCATGACCTAAAATAAACCATGCTCCCTGAGCTGGTGGGAGTTACAACTTTTAAGGATCTAGCTACAGGAACCCATCCATATTCAACAAGGGCTGGGTTATTCTTAGTGTACTCAAGTAGGAATGAGCTCCCATGCACATTGTGGCATCATGTGTGTTACATGCATCCCATGTTCTCTTGGCGAGGGAGATTTAAGGATTAAAATAAAGGGGTGAAGAGAAGTTGGCCTTGTGTCATCAGAGGTGAAATTAGGGGCAGAGTCAAACCAGTGCTCAAATTCACCAGTCTGGTGGAAGCTGGTTTGGAGTAATAATCTGTTCATCCTGGCTTGCTATATATCACAAAGTTGCTGTCTTGCCCAGTCAGTATTTTTGAATGAAGGGGAGAGATTTCTCTCCTGATCAGGGAGAGAAAGTGTTGGGGGGTGGGCAGGGCCAGGAGGCAAATCCTGGTTCTTGTTTCATTCATGAAAGAATAATCTTTCATCCAACTGATGAAGGGAAGAGGGACAGATAAATGGAACCTAATAGGGCTTTATTACCAAGTAAAGGTATGCAACAAAGAATTGTGCTGGCTGTTCCACTGGAACAGGGCCCCACTACTCCACAGACCAAGATCTTATCAGTGGCCTTTAAGGTTTTCCACAATAGGGAGGAGGA
>NW_007752713.1:0-215 GCF_000696425.1 Galeopterus variegatus
TTTTTTTGGTATAACTTTTTCCATCCCTTCCTTCTTTGTCTGTGTGTATCTTTTCAGGTGAAATGTGTCTCTTGTAAACAACATGTAATAGAGTCTAGATTTTTAATCCAATTAGCCAGCCTGTGTATTTTGAGGTGGGAATTTACATTTAGGGTTGTTACTGAAAAGTATTGTATTACTTCTGGCATTTTATCATTTTTCACTTGGATGTTTTG
>NW_007752713.1:2373-2865 GCF_000696425.1 Galeopterus variegatus
ATCCTGGATAGTTTTGCTCAGTTTATTGTGTCACTTAACTGTGTCTTCATGTATATCATTCAGTTTCCTAAAGATTTTTACACGTAATTCCTTTTCAGTCATTTCAAATATTTCCTGTCTTATGGGGTCTGGCTCTTGAGAGTCATTATATTCCTTTGTTGGACTAATTTTTTTTCATGTTTTTAATAACTTTATGTTGACATTTAGTCATCTGAAAGAGCAATTCCTNGTAGTGCTGGTGGTGGCAGTGACTCCAGCGGTGATAGTTGCACTAGCCACCCACTTGGCTGTAGTGACCTCCACATCTGCCTGTGCAGCTACAGTGACTGCAGCAACAGCTAGGGTAACTTGCAGAGGTGGCCTCTGCATGGTGGCTGTAATTGCCTCTCTTGCATCTACAGTGTTCACAGCAGTAGAGGGGTTTCATTGTGATGGTGGCAGCAGCACTGGCAGCTACAACTGACTCCCTTGAGTTTGGTGTTTGTGCAGTGA
>NW_007752713.1:8467-8741 GCF_000696425.1 Galeopterus variegatus
AGAATGTAACAGAACTACTGGAACTGAAAGTTTCATTAAATGTGTGGGAGAAGACTCCTGAGCTCACTGGAGGAGCCACTAGCTATAGGACTGGATATGGCTTCATATTTACAGCTGGAGATGCACTGGGGGAGGGGGGGCACCCAAGGGGCCTAAAGGAGAGAGGAACTCACGTGTGTGTTTCTGTTGATGGTTTAAAAAATACAGCAAACATCCTGGGACACACCACAGGCCACTTATCTAGCCCCTGTGGGGGACGCTGAAGTTGTTTCCA
>NW_007752714.1:0-3533 GCF_000696425.1 Galeopterus variegatus
AGGATATTATACATTTCCCACAAAAGAGGGCTTTGCCAAGTTAAATTCTAATTAATAAATCAGTAGAAACAGATGAACTATCGTCCCTCTCTGAGATTTTATAGAACTGCAGAAAGTATTTTCTTTTCTGAAAATATTCCAGTAAGCAGTTTGGGTCAAGAAAGAATAGTAAGCAGCCAGAAAGTATAAAAATTTCTCAGAACTAAATTAGGCTGATGTGGTTATTCTGGAATATTAAATAACACATCCCTATTATAATGTTTATCATGTTTTTCTAATACATCAAACTGGATTTTTTATTTTTTTTTAATGAATGGTTTAGATTTGGGGAAGCTGGCCAAAATGATCATGATAGAGCTTTAACACACTTACTTTTTCCACCATTCTTATATTTTATTTAAAATTAGAGTTACAACTATAATAATATTGCGAAAGAGAGAGTTGAACTGATAGGAATGTAAAACCTAACAGATAAACTATACAGCAAATGGAAGTTGAAATAACATGTATAGAAGAGGAAAAATCAATAAACGTGAATAGAAAAATGTAGACACATTAGGTCTACATGACCTAGTTTAGGTAAGGTCGAAAATACTATCCCTTGGTTAGAGTGTGGTGTTGATAACACCAAGGTCCAGGATTTGATCCCTGTTACTAGCCAACCACCACCCACAAAAAGCTATACTAAGAACTGAAAAATAAATGAGTAGATATCTTAGAGACAAGGTTTTAAGTAGCCAAGAACATCATCTGAAGTTTGCAGATGTTTTCAAAACTAAGGAAGGAAAGGGCCTAAGTAGCAAGAGCAAAGATAAGCTAAATTTGAATTCTTGTACCATTAAAAAATAAAATAAAATAAATAAGATGCAGATATTGGGTTTCTGAAATTAGGGCAGAAATGTAAAGATTTTAACAAACAGTAATTTACATTTTTTACACAGAATGAAAAATTAATGTTCAACTCCACCCTTCTTCTGTTCACCTCCAGTGTCACAGAATTACTTCTTTTCTTTGCCACTGTCTGGGTTGAATTATGTCCTCCAAAAAAGCATGTGGAAGACCTACCCCCCAGCACCTCAGAAGAGGACCTTATTTGGAAATAAGGTCCATTGAGATGTAATTAGTTAAGATAGGCTCACACTGGAGTAGGTTGGGCCCTTAATCCAATATGACTGGTGTCCTCATAGGAAGGAGGGAATTTGGACTCAGACACAGAGGCGACACATGGAGAATGCCATGTGACAATGGAGGCAGAGATGGAAGGGATACATCTACGAGCCAGCGATGGCCAAGGACTAGTGGCCTCCACCTGAAACTAGGAAGAGGCAAAGAGGATTCCGACCAGAGTCTCAGAGGGATCATGGCCCTGCTGACACCTTGGTTTTCAGCTTCTGTGACAGAATGAATTTCTTTTGCTTAAAGCCACCCGGTTTGTGGTACTTTGTTATGGCAGCCATAGGAAACTAGTACAGCTAGTATGTTTTGTTACAAATTCAGTTGAAAAATCCAACTAAAGGACAGGGGTTAGGAGAGTGATGTTGGTGCCACCAAAACCTTACCTGCAACGTAGTCACCAAATCCAATGGTTGTTAGAGTGATAACCACAAAATAAATGGCATCCAGGGCACTCCAGCCTTCTATGTGCTTAAATATGATTGCAGGCAGAGCAACAAAGAGCACACAGCCAAACAGTGTAAATATGATTGTTGAGATGATGCGGATCTTGGTCTGACTGACATTCCACTTCTAAAGACCAGAGAGAAAAAAATATATATAAATATATACACACATATATATACACAGAGAGAGAGAGAGAGAGAAAGACAGCGAGAGATTATTGGCATGTCCACAAAGCTGAACCTAATCTATACACTGTCTTTGGCAAATTAGAAAGTGAGCATGTTATTTTAGTCCCTTTTAAACTTAGTTTTCAATTGTCTTAAGAAAGTTGGGTATAGCATAAATGCTTCAAACCAATCAAGGCTCATAATGATGCTACTTTACTTTTATATAGCTTTACAACAGGTAAAATGCTTTCAAAAGTAAATTACATTTGCTCTGAGAATAATATCTCAGGTTTAAATCATCATTTGTTTACCCGAACTTTAGAAATATTTCTGTTCTATAAGTATACAACCAGACATAATCTAGAAATATATGAAAATACAGAAAACTGAAACAACAATTAAATATTTAAAATTGATAATTGGTAAACATTAATTATGAAATTAATTCATGTTTCATAGTTACGAAGGCTTTTTCCCATCACTTTTTCCTATCTTTAATTCAATTGATTAAAGTATAATACTAAAACATTTTATAGTCCACAGTTTGATTTCCACATGTACCAGGTGAACTGTTTTTTTGTTCTATGACCTTAAACTTTACAACCAATAAAGCTACATAACTGTAAAGATAAGTCTTCTACACCCCTAAGCCACAGCTGTGACCAGACTACCCTTTTTTTTTTTNTAAGACAAGTGCACACAGAAAGTGACCCCAAAGCTGTAATCTGAAACTGAGTATAAGTTACCCAGGTAGAAGAAAGAAGTAGGGTTCATAACAAGGTTGAGGAACCACACATGGAAAGTCCTGGAGGAAGAAAGAAGAATCTAGCTTTTTTGAGAAACTGAAAGAATTTCAGCTGGATGAATGAGAATGGTAGCAAATAAAAAAGGAAAGGTAAACTGAGGCTACATTATGAGGAATCATATCTGTGCTAGAGTTTAGGCTCTACCATGTTTGCTGAATGGGCTACTGCAAGACTTTTAAGGGGCATAGCAGGAGCCAATTTGATATGTTGAAAGTTTATTCTGGTTATGAAGAGGAGGATATTCATTCTGGTTTACAAAGGGGCAAGAAGAAAGACGCGTCAAGCCCAGGTTCTGGCATAGGTGACGGGTGACGTTGGCAACATTTCTCTGAGATAGACATGCTGAAAAATGACCAGGTTTGGGGAGATCAAGGGTATGATCAAGTCAGGTAAGGAAGATGAAGATTTGGAACAGGTTGATTTTGAAATGCCAGTGGAATGACCAAAGGAGAAATCCACCGCATATGGCATGCATAAATCTGAAACCCAGGAGAGCCCTGAGCTGGAGGTACAGATTATGGGGTAGATGAAATACCCAGGAAGAATGGGCAGACTCAGAAGAGAAGACAGCCTAGGACAAAACCCCTAGGAACACCAACATTTAAAGGGTAAAGCAAGGATGGCTGTTGAAGAGACTGATTATGACAGGGTGAAGGAAAATGTGTTTTCAGGAAAGTTACAGAAAGAGCGAGTCACAAAAGAAAAGAATGAGAAACATTACCAAATATTTTTAAAGGTCAAATAAGATAACCATTAAAGAATGTCTAATGATTTAGCAATTAATTGGTCATCAATGACATTAGGACATCAGAAATGGTCATTTCAGTGGAGCACTGGGAGAAACCACATGACAGATCTGTGCTTGGGAACCTGTTTTCTCCTTCCTTCCCTCCCTCCCTCCCTCCCTCCCTCCCTCCCTTCCTTCCTTCCTTTCTTCCTT
>NW_007752714.1:8176-8741 GCF_000696425.1 Galeopterus variegatus
AACCTACTCTGATGCTTCCAGGCAAACAACAAAACAAATGGTGCAAGCTGCAGAAAGTGAATTCGTGCTAAGTAAGGTAACTGCATCCAAGAGTAAATGGCTGTAAGAGAAAGGCAGAGGCCGTAATCACATGCAGCGTGTAACATTTCAGAACAATGATCTTCTAGGTATCCTTATAACAAAGTTGCTATGATTCAATAGGTAAATGTACATGCTATATAATAAGGACAGGGTTCTCTAACATCTGCCTTCTAGTGGTTTATAATTACTCATTCATGCATTCAAAAATTTTTATGGAGCATCTACTGTTTACCAGGCACTATGCTAGAAAGTAGAGATGAAACTGTGAAATTCTAGAAAGTAGAGATGAAACTGAAATAGCAGACCTCTCAGAGCTTATAATCCAGTGAAGAACAAAGGTGGAGACTGATACACACACATGTGTGGTAAAGTGTGTGCTACAGAAAGTACAGGATGCTCTTGGAGCACACTGATTTAGGAGAATAAGACAAGTGCACACAGAAAGTGACCCCAAAGCTGTAATCTGAAACTGAGTATAAGTTAC
>NW_007752715.1:0-8741 GCF_000696425.1 Galeopterus variegatus
TGCCATAAAAAAGAATGAAATCCTGCCAGTCACAGCAGCATGAATGAACTTAGAGAAAATCATGTTAAGTGAAATAAGCCAGGCACAGAAAGAGAAATACTACATCCTCACTCATAAGAGCGAGCTAAACAATAAACAAATAAATTTAAAAAAAAGAAAAATACAGTAATTAATGTAATATGTTGAACTTTCAAAACCCAGACCTGAGCTTACTGGAGGTGGGAAAGTGGGAGAAGAATGAGGATAAGGGAGGAATTGGTAAAGGGCCATGAAAAATGATTACATTGCATAATGTCGAATATACTAATTATCTTGATTTGAGCACCACATATTGCATACAGGTAATGATATTCAACTCTGTACCTGACAGATATGTATAATCCACTGTGTTACAATAAAAAAAAAGAATTAAAAGAGATTAACTAGGAAAAATAAAATAAAGTATTTTAGAAGTAAATATGAAATTGGGGTAATTAAAAATCACACAAACATATAACTGAGAAAAAATGTCAGAAATATATTGTTGAATTTTCACTACATGACTTCTAAAAATCTTAGGATAATTGAGTACTTCTTACATGGTTTACCTCTAAATCTAAAATATATAACTGTTATTATACTAAAGCTATTTTTCTGTAACTCTGAGCTAGTATACATCTCCAAGATCTTAGTCATTGACCCAAATTTTTTAAAGGCAATGTACAATACAAAGACTCAACTGAACTATTTACAGGATCTTTCCCAAAGGGTTACTTAAATAAATCATCTCAATGTGTGTATGTTTGCATATGTTTGCACATGTTCATGTTATATAGCAGAAGTACCTTGCAACAGTGTACCAAACACTTTCCCTTATACAAGAAATTAAATCATGGCTGAATCAGCACTGATACAAATCAAATTTATGTATCAATATATTTATCAATCATGAATTTAATACATATTTGAGTGGGTAATAAATGCTGCACACTCTGATATGCAAAGAGTTTACAGTGCTGAAAAGACAGAGGTGATTTCTACTGATAGAGTTTATAATCCAAGAGGAATACATAAAAATAAACAGGAAACTGCACTGTATTTTAATGAGTGCTACATTAGAAGAACTTTGAAAAGTGCTCATTTAGTGAGATAGGAGAGGACACCGAGAAGAACTGATGTTGAGTTGAGGTCAGTCCTGAAAGGGATGGAGTAGAAAACAGAGTTTAGAATGAGGAAGACTGTTTAGAAGAGCTTAGAAGAGAGTTTAGAAGGAGGAAGTTCTGCCAGGATAGAAAGTTTCAGGAATTCGGATGTAACCCCTCCCCTTGAACCTAAGCATTCAATGAAATATCATTAAGAGTATATATGCTTGTTGGCTGTAGAAAGGGTACTGAAAATTGGCTGAATTGAGCTGTAGGTTAATGCAGGATGAAGAACACCCTACACCACCATGGAGATGAAAGCTAAAGATAGGGGTGCCATGAGACCATAAGCCCTGGAAATTCACAAGAATCATAAGGTAAAGCCTGGATTTGTGCCCATGCTATAATATTGAAGGTTGAGTCCAGATGATTTAGGTCTGTGAGGGATAGAGGCTCCCTGATGATATCTGTGTTACACAGCAGTTGAAGTCTCTCGAGGACATAAACAGATCCTAGTGGGGTAGTTGATACTGGCCAGAATCCCCTGCTGCCCCCAAGAAGATGTCCAATGTCCTTTCTCTGGAAAGTCTGATTCTGGAGGGCCCACAGCAGATTCACCAGTGAATAACATGCTGGACACAATGCCTGGGCCCCTGGTCTGTGCTGCAGGCAGCTGTGCCATGAACATCAGACCCAGTGAGGGCCACTGAGCAAGCTGGAGTGTGTCTTTGGAACCATAAGACCTCACCTGGAGACTTGCACATGCAGGGGACTACTACGGAAAGATGCCATTTCAAACAATGACTTCTAATATCAAGGACATGCAGATTGAGAAATCTTTGGCAAGAAAAATTAATCATCTTTCAATGAGTAGACTTTCAGCCTGGGCAAAAGTTTGCTGAAGTAGCAGTCAAATCAGGGCTCTTCCCAAAGTTGTTGTCTATAGAAACTGTTTTAAGGTATCTCTTTAATATAAGAGACCTTTAATTCTTTCTTTTCAGCCTAAGACAATAGAGCAATCCATTGGAAAACAAATATATATTATGTCACAAAACTAGGCCGAATAGATATGCCAAGTAGATATGAGGCAACAAAACTGGCCACAGGCACTAACACTGATTGTCTCAAGTCCTTTGTCTCTGCCTTACTTATTTGTTTTGGAATGAAGGGGAGGATGAGAAGCAGCAGATACTCCTCTCTCCAGCTCCTGACATCTCTTGTTCTACCTTTTCTGTCCCTCACCATACTCATAAAAAAGTGGCTTCCTGATTCTAAGACCATGGTCTCTGCAATAGCTCTCTTTTAGATATTTCATCAAATAGAAGGAGCTTAAATACAGGCTATTTCTCCATAGAAATAAAAAGAGCTTTTACGGCTAGGGCCAATTGTGTGAGTACCAGAGTCATACTGACACCTCTAAAAGGGTTCCACAGTACCTTCTTGAAACTCATAAGTGGTAGACATCTCCTTTATACTTAAACTGCTATTTCTGGGAAGATTGAATAGATGTGCCTTTCCTCCTGCTGTGTACAACTTAATACTACGGATGTTATACATAAAACTTCAAGAGACTCAAAGGTGAAGAGATGGAGGCAGACTGGCTATGAACTTCAGGACCTGAGGAGCAACACGAGTTCCCTAGGTTTTCTTTTTGCCTCATGCGTCTCAGACATAGAACTGAAAAAGCTGGCAACCTGGAAAAACCAAGGGGTAGAGACAAAAATTAAAATATAACAAGAAAAAGAAAAAAAAGAAAAGAAAAACCCCAACAAAAGAAATTTCAACCTAGAAAGACAAAATATTTAGATTATAACCATTCTAATAATAAACCGATTTATAATTATAAAAAACGAAATTTGTATTATAAATTTAACAAAATACATACAAGACTTATAGGCTATGAATGACATAACACTAATGAAAAAATCAAATAAT
Source organism: Galeopterus variegatus (assembly GCF_000696425.1). Lineage (NCBI taxonomy): Eukaryota > Metazoa > Chordata > Mammalia > Dermoptera > Cynocephalidae > Galeopterus > Galeopterus variegatus. Next base: position 3,057 of record NW_007752715.1, read on the forward strand.
ATCTAGAAAAATACTATTATAAATTGGAGAACTCAACATAATAAAGATGCTGATTCCCTTCAAATTGTTATAAAAATTTATCTAGCACTGGATATCTAAACACAGCCTAAAACAAACATGATTAATGAGAAAATACTAAAATTATTCCCTCTGAGACTGATACAAGATAAGAATGCTAAATATCAATAATTTTATTCACTTTATGGTGCTGGTTCTAACCTGTTCAATTAGGCAAGAAAAATGATTGATGTGAAAAAAGTTCAGAAAGGGGAAAATGTCACTATTCATGAAAAATATTGTTTTATTATGTTGAAAATTCAATGAACCTAAAGAAAAATTGGATTAAATAAATGAATTTAGCAAGTTTTCTGGCAACAACACCAATATAAAAAAATCAATTTTATTTGCATGTATAAGAAACAATGAGATAAGAAATTAATTTATTTAATGGTGTTGTTTATCATAATATCAAAGATATCAAGTCTCAGAGAATAAATGTTGCAAAAGTTTTGTAAGACTTAGAAAGCTATAAGATGTTATGAGAAAAATTAAAGATTATCTAAGTGAAAATCGATGCCATGTTTGTGGATTGGAAGATTCAATACTGTAATGATGTCAGTTTCCTCCTAATTATAAATATGAGTACATAACAAACAAATTTGGAGGTGGGGGCAGAGATTCACCAACTGATTCTAAACTTATGTGGAAATGAAAAGGGCCAAGAATAGTTGAAACAATCTTGAAAAAGAACAATCTCTGCCATTTATCAGGACTTACATGTTAATACAGTGTGATATTGGTACACAGATAGAAAAATAAACAGAATAGAGAACCCACACAATATATTTTTTTTTAGAGGAAAGTTGGCATTTCTGAGCAGTGGAGAAAGAATAATTTTTCTTTCTGATTGACAGTTATGAATATTGAAAATAATAAACTTTGACTGCCACTGCACAGCATACACAACAAGTAAATTCTAATTGGACTGTAAATATAAATATGCAAAACAAAACAATAAAGCTTATGTAAGATAACATAGGAGAGCACCTACCTAACTAAAGACTTCTTAAAAACGAATGTAAAACTATAAAGTAAAAGACTGACAAACTGGAATACATTCATTAAAATTGGACTACACTGAAACAAAAAAAAAGTGGTTCATCCAAGGGGTATTAAAAGAATGGAAGTACAAGCAATATTGTGAAAAACGTGTGTGTAACAACAAAAGACTTATACCTAGAGTATGTGAAGCATTTCTACAAGTCATTCAGAAAGAGACAACCTCCTCCAATGAAAAGTTGGTAAGTGATCAAGGGTTATTTATTTATTTGTTTTTTGGCTTGTTGTGGGTTTTGTTTGTTTAGTAATAACAGCTATCATTTATTGAGCACAGAAACTGTCCTAACATGGTGAAAACATTTTTTTTTCATTCATTATGTCATTTAAGAACTATTCTCACCTTGATTTACATATGAGAAAATTAAAGATCAAAGACATTACACAACTTGTCCAGTTTCACATCTCTTGTAAGTTTAGGTCTGTCTAAATCTAAAGTCTTCATTATCATGCTGTTGTGGAGGAACTTATTATTCATTTATTTTTATTCAGTTTCTAATAACTATTAAAAATAATACTAGGCACTAGGGTTACAAAGATCAATAAGATATGACCCTGTCCTTAAATGAGGGCATGCAGGATGTGTAACAAAGTCCTCTTAGAGTTAGTTTGGCAATTAGGTGAAGGCTTTATAGAAGAGGTAACCCTTGTAGGTGTCTTAAGTTTTCTCAATTGGGGAAAGATAAGGATGGAAAGTATATCCCAGGGAGAGGGAGAAGTATCAGAAAAGTTATAAAGTCTTTTCCCTTCTCTCCCCTCTTTTAACCTTCTCTTTCTTTCCATTAGGCGGTGGCATGGTTGAGGTTAGGAGGCAGCAAAAGAGGCACAGGAATTGAATTTTTACAAGTAGGTTATTCTAATAGATGATAACTAAATGAAAATGCTCACCTAACAGAATGGCATATTTAAACAACTAGCAACAACATCATCATAGTGGCAAGCTTGTGGAGCTATGAGAACTTCCATATCCTACAGATGGAGTGTAAAATGGTGCAATCTACTAAAGCTGATCATACATATAACCTAAGTTGTAGGTTGAATTATTGGTCCCAGTTCATCTCTTTACTAATGTATTATGCCTACACCTTTGCCATGGCCTCATTGTGGGTGGAATGTACTTCCTTGATTTTTGGTTTTAGGCTTGATCACGTGACTTTTTTAAGGGAATGTAATAGAGATAACGTGAGCAGAGTCATATTCATGAGAGGAATATGCCCTGGGAAGCCCACTGATTTAGAGGCAACACAGATACCTGTTTGAAACGAAGACACCTCAACTCACCTATAGGTGTGTGAGAATTAAATAAATGTTATTGTTGTTACCACTCAGATTTTGTGGCAGTGTGTTACACAGCAAAAACATGCTACGACACTTTATTTTACTCATCAAAAATATATGTGCATGCAATATGAAATTCCACTCATCAGGATTACACACACATGTACATACATGTGCATAAAAGACATGAATGCAAATATTTAAATCGGTGCTATTCGTGGTATCCCTAAACTAGAACAACCCAGAATTCATCAATAGTAGAATGTATAAATAAGGTCCAGGATACTCATACAGTAGATTATTTTTGCTGTGAAATTTTAAAAACTGCAGCACACAACAACATGGTTACACACACATGTACATACATGTGCATAAAAGACATGAATGCAAATATTTAAATCGGTGCTATTCGTAGTATCCCTAAACTAGAACAACCCAGAATTCATCAATAGTAGAATGTATAAATAAGGTCCAGTTTACTCATACAGTAGATTATTTTTGCTGTGAAATTTTAAAAACTGCAGCACACAACAACATGGTACAAACTTAGAAACATTATGTTGAGTGAAAGAAGCCAGACATAAAAGAATATATTTTATATGTTTCTTCTTATATAATTCAAAAATAAACATCCAAACTAAGCTATATTTATTGGAAGATATTTTCTTAATCAGGATGGAGATTTTTTTGGATATTTAGTTTGGGCTAAATTATTATTTTGTATTCATTTCTATATTTGTATTATACTTTAAAATATAGTTTTAAAAAGAAATGTTATAAATTACTCAATTTTAAGAGAAGGAGAAATATCTAGTTCCAGTTTCCTAATTGTACATAATTCTTATGGTAATACAATACGTTCACAAAGTTAATCCATGATTTAACTTATTTTTTCCAATTATTTTTCTTTTTTCATATAGTCTATATCAATTTTATCTCATATAATAACTTCTAGATATTTAGTTTTCATATTAAATTAATGTATTTCTGACAATGCTAACAAATATGGGCTATGGGGTTGGAAAACAGAATGATGTCAAAGAACCTTTCTGTCCAAAATATCTTTCTCATTGGTCTGTCTTCATGCCCCAAATTCCACCCCTTCTGCTTCATTCCCTCTGGTTAAGATAAGCCATTTTATTTCTAGAAACTTCCCATTAAAATGCAATTGTACTACAGGAGAGTAAAATATTAAGCTATTATCAACCACAAACACCTTACCCTGAAATTATTTTTGCACAAAATTAGCTATCATGAGAAAAAACAGAAAGCAGAGCCTGAGGGGATGATCAGAAGGGATGATAAAAAGGGGAATACAAAGGGAAGAAAAATGCCGCTAACAGTCTTAGGTGTGGAGATGTGGAGAGTAGCGATGAACAAAAGAGTTGCAGGAGGCATAGGGGCACCTGAGGATGAGAAAGGACCCCAGCTTGGGGCAGCAGCCTGCTGACAACCGATGCATGCATGCATGGTAGAAAATGGTTCAATCTGTTTCCTTCTGTAAACTGATGACAAAATGAAGCATGCTTTTTTTTGTCCCCCAAGCTTGCTAAGTTGGAAGTTTTAACAACTGAACCCCACGTATATACCAAAGATAAATTGGATATAGAGATCATGATATAAGGAATTCAAGGCTCGCCTTTTGTGAAGCTTGAAAATCTTTAATTCTTCAGTTTCTCTAAGGGCTACAGAAATGAAACTTTCTCTAAAGATGGAGGAAGAAGCTTTTTTTGTTTGTTTGTTTTAGGACAATGGGCCAGAGCAGTGCTTCACAAACTTTCCTGTACATACAGATCCCCTGAGGATCTTGTTAATATGCAGATTCTGAATTAGTCTGAGGCTGGGGCCCAAATTCTGTATTTCTAGTGAATGACCATGTCACACTCATGCTACTGGCCCAGGACCTGTAGCAGCACTGTCCAACAGAAACATAATATGAGCCACATATGTCATTTAAATTTTCTGGTAGCCATAATAAAACAATAAAAAATGGACAAAATGAATTTTAGTATATGTTATTTAACTCAATTTGTTCAAAATATCTATTGAATCTATGTAAGTAATAGAGAAACATATTAATGAGATATCTTACATTATTTCTCTTGTACTAAGTTGTTTCAAGTGATTGTATATTTTGCACTTAGTGAAAAAATATATAAATCTCAGAACTTCTACATTTATAGAGAGAAGAAGAAAGAGAGAGAAAGACATTTATTATAAAGAATCGGCTCATGAAATTATGGGGGCTGAGAAATCCCAAGATCTGCAACCAACAAGCTGGAGTCCAGGGAGAGCCAGTGATGTTTTTCCAGTCAGAATCTGAAGACCTGAGAACTAGGAGAACTAATGGTTGAGCTCCAGTCCAAAGACAGGAGAGGAGCGGTGTCCTAGCTCAAGCATGAAGGCAGGAGGAAATTTCCTCTGACTCAGCCTGTTTTGTCTATTTGTGTCTTCAACAGATTGAAAGAGGTCCAACCACATCGGGGAGGACACTTGGCTCTACTCGGTCTACAGATGCAAATGTTAATCTCATCCAGAAACACCCTCACGCAGGATAATGTTTGACCAAATGTCTAGGCACCCCATGGTCCCGTCAAGCTGGTGCATAAAATTAACCATTACACTTCCCTACAAAGCCTTTCTACACTTGCCCAGTCAGAAACTATAATGCACTCTCTTGTACTTCTATAGTACCTTACACCTAGCTCTGTTAAAGCATTTTAACCATTCTTTTCTAATTATTTGCCTTAGACTTAGCTATTTAGAAGCCTGGAGTATGCCCTACTCATCTTTGTATATGTGTTTTCTAGCACTCTGGCGGGCACATAATATGTGGTCAATAAATTCAGTTCACTTTCTTCTTGCATTGTGTCTAGCTCTCTGCTCAAGTTTTTCAGATGTGATACTTATTTAATTTACAAAATGCATTCTGAAGTACAAATCAATGAACCCATTTTAAATATGATAAAATGAGAAAGTTATTAAACTTTACAATTGCAAAGCCAGTGGAGGTGGTTGGAAGACTAAACTAGGTCTGGTAGACAGCAAAAGCTGCTCTTATTTTGTTATACTGATTGTTTTCTAAAGACTAAGTAAATGAGTACACAAGTTTACCCTAATGATTTGTTTCTGTTTCTTAAATGAATTGAGAGAATTTATAACTCTCAACCAAAAGCTGCTCTTATTTTGTTATACTGATTGTTTTCTAAAGACTAAGTAAATGAGTACAGAAGTTTACCCTAATGATTTGTTTCTGTTTCTTAAATGAATTGAGAGAATTTATAACTCTCA
>NW_007752716.1:0-8740 GCF_000696425.1 Galeopterus variegatus
TATCAGGACACCCTGGATAAGGGCCGGAAAGCAGCGACATTCCACTGAGTTCCATCATTTTTATGATGGTTAGTGCAGGTTGTGAATCCCCATCGCCGTTCACTCGGTTAACCTCAAGGGTCTTCCCAGGCAGCCAAGGGGTCTGGGGGAGGGGTGACCTGGCACTTAGCAAGGAACTGAGGACAGGGGAGGCCACCCCCTCCTGCAGGTGGGATACATCGGAGGGCCCCGGTTTGGCTTCCTCCTGTGTTGAGGAGGCCTCGGCAGCTGTGCTGAGCTTGTGGGGTGCTGCTTTCATGACCCCATGGATAATAGAAGGCTGGTGTGGAGGCTCAGGGTCTGTGAGAGGCTGTATTTTCAGGACAGTTCAGTATGTGGCCAGCAGTTTTTTCTCTAATGGAACATAGCATGGAACCAAGAAGGGCAATTTCTTGCATTAGAAGCCCACAGCTTATGGCCAGCACGGTGGTCCAGAGACTCCAGGAGGCATGACAGGAGGTTGCCCAGGTGCCCACAGTGAAGGAGTCTCGAGGGCACTAACGGGGGTCGTGGCGGGTCTGGAGACCGTGAGCTTTGCTGGTGACAGCAGCAAGTTATGCAGCAGCTAAGAAGACAGGTAGGCTGCTACCCCATCTTAGCAACGTCAACGACGAGACCCAGTGCATTTCTGTACCACGGGGAGCGTGAGCTTTGCTGGTGACAGCAGCAAGTTATGCAGCAGCTAAGAAGACAGGTGGGCTGCTACCCCATCTTAGCAACGTCAACGACGAGACCCAGTGCATTTCTGTACCACGGGGAGCCCAAACATCACCTGCCTCCATGGGGGCCACGCAAAAGACACAGGTAACCCAGGATTCTGCCCCAAATAACAATAAAGGATCACCCAGGCTGAAGAAGCGATGAGGCCCTAGAGGGCCTCCGCTAATCACAGGCCCAAGTGGCCCGTCACTCCCATGCCCTAAGGCAGCCCCTGGGCTGGCACCTGATCCCTGCAGTTTAGCCCATTAGCACTGTTCACCTGGATATTCTCATGCAGAGGAAAGCTGGCAAGTGGCCCATCACTCCCATGCCCTAAGGCGGCCCCCACCTGGGCTGGCACCTAATCCCTGCAGTTTAGCCCATTAGCACTGTTCACCTGGATATTCTCATGCAGAGGAAAGCTGGGTAAGGAGACACATGGCAACCACTGGCTGACACGGCTGCAGGCCACAAGGCTAAAGCGCCAGATCGAGTTCTGTCCTACGCCAGTTAGTGAGCTAAGAGCAATCCCCAGTGAAGCTGTCCAAGAGTCAGCGTCATGACCATGCCATTCTGCTCACAGCACCAATTGTTTTCTATGATTAACGGTTCTTTTGATGGTGGACACAGCACAAAGACACTCAGAGAGATGAGAGCCAGAGCTCTTTGTTACTTACAGCTCCAAAGGGGAGCAGGCTGCCAGGCAGGGCCACGCAGGGGGTTGCGTGCAGGACAGGGGACGAGCAAGCTGGAGCTGGTGGGCAGCCTGTATACGGCAAGTGGGTGGGCCTAGCTAGTTTTCACCAGCACCCTGTGGATTGGCTACTTGAAATAATTTTGCAGACTCAGGGACACAGGGCTGTCCCTAGTTGTCTGGTACCCAACCCCAGGTGATCGGGGCTGGTGCATTGTGGCCTGGAGTGTGAGGGCCCCATAAGGGAAGTGGTTGTGGTGTGGACTTTGTTAACTGCCCAAGAAGTTGAACTGACTGGCCTCCAACCAAGGTATCAAAACTGGGTCAACACAGTATTTAAAAAAAAAAAAAAAAAAACACCTTTATTACAACTGCAGATGGCAGGGGCTGTTCTGGCCTGCAGGGGCAGCATCTCGTCACCCCTGGGAACTGTTCACTCCTACACACAAGATAAGAAGCTCTGGCCTAGGCCACTCATGGTAATTCTAGTCCCCTCGCCGGTTATTAGTTCAGGCAAGGGCATGCGACACAGCCTTAGTCAGTTAGAGAATTCATTCGTTCAGTCTTACTTCGTGCATTTATTCCGCTTGTATTGAGCACCTACTCTTTACTAGGCACTATTGTGTGTACGGGAAAGTTTGCACAGAACAGAGCGAAGTCCCTTCTTCGTGGAGCTCATGCCCTAGGGAAGAGGTCTGTTGTGGTGAGATGGACGACAGTTTATTAATCACATGTGCTCACGGTTTGGGAGAAGAGGAGTCAGTGCTACACGGGGGCTATGCGTGGGAACAGAGGGAACCAGCAGGAGCTGTGGGCGGCAGGCTTGGGGTGGGTGACCCCTGCTTCCCATCTGATGATGCGACTGGCTTGTTTGAATAATTCTGGGGGCTGGCAGGGAACTGAAACCCATTACTCAGGGATCCACAGGAGCTGCACCCGGCCCCTTGCCATGGAGAGTGTTTGGCTAGACAGCTCAGGGGGCAGGGAGGGGAACTTGTAGTTAGGCTACTCAGGTCCCTCCCAGTTTCTCCAGATGACAAGGTAGCACACAATATTGTTAATATTGGTTTTAGGCCTCACACTGAGGAGGAGTGCTCCTGGGGTATGGCCTTGTTATGTTCTTGGGTCTTAGTGTGCAAAAATGTGATGCTTGGAGCTGTGGCAGCCTCCCTGAGATGATGAGAGAAAATCCACAGAAATACCAGGGAAGCTGACCCAGGGCCTGAGTGTAGCTGAGCTACTGAATTGATCAGCCCTGGAGGTGCCAGGCCTCCAGTCTTCTCATTAGGTGAGTTATGGCACTAAGGTCCTTATTGCTCATGCCACTCTGGGTTGGGGGTTATGTTCCTTACACTCAGAAGCAGACTGGTTTGGTGCTCATGCTGCATGAGTCTGTGCATGTCAGGGCCCCAGGTCTACAGCACCAAGGAACTTAGAGCAGCGGTGGGTTCCCCCTGTGTCTGCGCATGTCTCTGTGCATGTCTCATGTGCACTTTATTCAAAAATGCAAGCCCCATTTCTCCCTGGGGGATACTGGGGGACTGGCCAGCCCTAGAGAGCCAGGGTATGGTCTTCTCAGGAGGGGTGTCTCACTTCTGCCAGGCCTTGCAGGTCAGCAGGGCTGAGGGGAGTCATGGGCCACTCTGGCAGTGGAGGAGGGCAGTGACTCGCACTGGGCAGCCAGACAAGAGGAAGATGCAGAAGAGGGGAGCGTCCCCTCTGTTGTTGTCAGTAATGACCTGAAGGACGGAGGAATAGTCTAAGTGCTCACCACTGTGAAGGCCAAGGTGCTAGTACTGATGGCCTGGGCCACCAGGGGCCACTGCCCCTGGGAGATGGAGGAGCCCCTGCAAAGGATGGCAGCCTGTCCTACAGCCAGAGAAAACTCACCTGTGTTCTGGTTGGGCTTTGGGGGGTTCTTCCTTGCAATCCATGACTTACATGCAAGGTTGCTGGTGCAAGGAGCTCTCTGCCAGGTTTCCAGTTGGTGGCTAGAGAAATCTGATAGCCACTTCTGGTTTCTAAGCCCTACCTGCCCTTCTGAAGATCAGAGGATAGAACTGACTGTTCATTGAGCATGTATTAAGTGCCAAGGGCTTTTTACCCATGATCTCTAATCAATACAACCAAACTTACAGACAAAGTCATGCTCAGAGAGACCAAGTGACTCCCCTAAGCCCACACAGGAAGGAAATGGTAAAGTCTGATTCGAACCCAGGTCTGTCCCAGAATGCAGAGTCACCACCTGGTGCCCAATGCCGTGGGCAGTTGCCTCGGTGGCAGGCTGGGCTGTTGCCTTGTCCCTGTGCCTCAGTCCCTTATCTATAAGGTGGAGTCAGAAGAGTTGAGAGGGTGGTGCTGGTGCCTGGCACAGATCAACCTTGACCACTGGTGCTGGCCCCTCTGCATGACCCGCCCCTGCAGGACTTCCTCTTTTAAAATTTACCCCCATGAACTAGAGGAAAAGGAGAAGACAGAGCTGATGATGGCATCATGCGGTCAAGCCTGAGGTCTTCGAGAGAATCACCAATGACCCCATTATCCCATCTTCCCCACTGCAGGGCCCAAGGTGCAGGGCCCAAGGCCTCTCGCCCTCACAGGCTGCTGTGTACACGTGGGGTGGGGCCATCAACAGGCTCCAGGATTTCCAGCCTGGCAAGAGACCCTGGAATGTAATCTGGGCTTTCATCACTCTGCAGCTGAAACAGGGCAGGCCACCACTGGCTGGTGCTGGTCACTGGGCACCACTAGTCTTCTGTCCACAGCAGACAGCCAGGCCCGGAGCCCAGAGAACCCATGGCAGGACTGACCACCTGGGGAGGAGGGGGAACTGGGGCCCTGTCCAGCAGCTCTGCGGGCTCCAGCAGCATTGGGTGGGAAGCCTGTTCTACCGGCCTCCTGGAGGCGGATGGAGTGGTGGTCAGGGCAGGGACAGGGACAGAGGGGCTTAAGGAATGGGCCATCAGTGGTCGTTGTGAGACCATGTAGTGTGAAGCTCCAGTCCACTCTGTCACCTGGAATCCCCAGATTGCTCACGTGGGAAGGAGGAATCCTAGTGGTGCCTTCCCATGGGTTGTGCAGAGATTAAGTGAGTCTTTCCTATCCTGAGCCCATCCTATATGGGTGATTAGCAAAGGACAGCCTCAGGAACTAACTGTGACCCAGACAGCTTCCTACCTCTCCTCCTATCTGTGTAATCCACCCCTGCCTGCATTCCCACCCCTGAGCTTTCCCCAAGAATTGATCCAGGGTGGACCCCTCCTCACCACCCCCAAAATCCTGCTCTTCCTGCAAGCTCCTCCAGCCCATGGGAGCCTCAGAGCACAGATCTTTGAGACATGGCTTTGCCTGCACCCCCTCCTCACCACCCCCAAAATCCTGCTCTTCCCTCAAGCTCCTCCAGCCCATGGGAGCCTCAGAGCACAGATCTTTGAGACATGGCTTTGCCTGCAGTGTGAGCCAATGTGGCTGTGTGGATTCAAGGAGCTCTGTTTCCTGAACGAAGAAAGCCTTCACGAGGCCCTGTCTTGTGACCCATGCTGTGTTGTGTGCATGCTCCAGCTCTCTGTTCTTCATGCCTTTGCTCAGCATGATCTGGCCCCTCAGCAGACACCCTCACCCCATGATTGTCTTCCATGAGGCCTTCAGCTGCCAAGGGGTTATGGACTGACTTGTGTCCCCCCAAATTCATATGTTGAAGCCCTAACCCCAATGTGATGGTATTTGGAGGTGGGGCCGTTGGGAGGTAATTAGGTTTGGATGGGATCATGAGAATGGGATTTCAGGATGGGATTAGTGCCCTTTTAAGAAGAAAAAGGGACCGGATCTCCCTCGCTTTCCACCATATGAGGAACAGGGAGAAGGCGGCTGTCCACCAGCTGGGAAAAGAGCCCCCACCAGGAACCAAAGCTGTTGGCACCTTGAGCTTAGACTTCCTGGCCTCCAGAACTATGAGCAATAAGTGTCTGCTGTTTAAGCCACCCAGTCTGTGGTATTTTGTTATGGCAGCCCAAGGTGACTATACACGAGGACAGAACCCACACCCTTTGATTTTAGCTGTAAAGCAGCAACAGCCCTAATAGCTATCGTGTTTTCTGTGCAGCAGCCACGGGGCTAAATCTTGACGTAGATTAGCTCCCATCAGCTCTATCAGGGAAGTGATGCTGGAGTGCCCATTGTAAACATAAGGAAACAGAGGCACAGAGAGATGAAATAACCCGCCTAGAATCACACAGCTAGAAAATGGCAGAGTTGGGATTTGCACCTGGCTCTTCTGGGCTCCAGAGTCCACAGTCTTAACCACAGTGCTTTACCCTGCCCCAAACCAGCTAACTTGCCTCTAGGTCTCAATAATTCAAATTTGAAATTGTTATTTATATACTCACAGTTTGCAAAATTTACACAAAACATAACTCTGTGACCACATTATCAGGGCCCCTCCCAGGGCCATGGAAGAGACCCACAAGCTTCACGGCTCCACAGCAAATCCTGCCCTGCGCTGTGTCTAGACCATCAAACCTTACAGACCATTGAAGAGCAGATCCATTAAATAATAGGATACATGATGGATTTTGAAATTATTGCCCAGATAATGAAAGTTTAGGGACAAATATAAAAATTGTGACCCCGAGGGATAAACAGGTCTTACTGTGACCAGACCTTCCCTGTTTTAATCACCACTTAATCTTCTCATTCTTTCATCCTACCTCTGTGCCCACGGTGCTTTGGGCTTTGGGGTCACTGGGTCCCTCTAAGCAGAACCCAGAGGAAGCCTCCCCGTGGCATCTTTTGCTGTCCTTGAAGGAGGTTTTTGGTGTAGGAAAGGTTCACCAGAGGTTACTCTGCTTTACAGTTTTAATATCCCATTCAATAAATTCACAAATTCAAAAACCTAGTTTTTTCCTAAGCATTTAATTTCGGGCAACATATTTTTAAATCTTACATATTCTATTTTATATTCTTAGCAATCATTTTAAGGGCACCTTTATTTCTTGATAGTTAAATTCCCTTAAGCCTATAAAATTGTAATTATAAATATAATAGTTTCTATTTTCCTTTTTTTTGGGCGGCTCACCAGTATGGGGAACCGAACCCTTGACCCTGATGTTATAAGGCCAAGCTCTAACCAATAGTTTCTATTTTCCTTTGAAGTATTCTAATTATTTGACTTATAGAAAAAACTTCCTGAATAAATAACTTGTGAATCTAATAAATTAAATTTAGAAATGCAGTGTGCTTTAAGTTCTCTCAAGTATTCTAATACTGTTTATAAATTTAAGACAATTTAATCTAAAATCACAAACCTCAATTGATGATACATAAATACTTTTAAACCTGACGACATCTAGAACTTGTGAACTATGCATAAATTCACATGAAAATTATGATTATGGGTTTGGTTAATTCTCAAATAACTCTGTACTTCATTCTAAACCTTCCTGGGTCATGGAGACTCAGAGACGGGGAGGAGTGGGCTGGGCAGGGCAGCAGGAAGGCTGGGGCACAGGCACTGGCCATGAGATGAAGCACCTATGGAGCTGGCAGCCCTCGGTCAGGGACAGGCTGGGCCCGTGGTTGCCAGGGCTTATCTCTGACCACTGGCCAGAGAGGCTGCTTCCCTCTCAAGGTGCCATATCCCTTTTTAAGTGAAGGTAGTAGAAACAGGTGGCCTCAAGCCAAGTGAGGTGGGGATTTCATCACACCTGCCTCGCAGGAATCCTGGGATCGTTGCAGGGAAACAACTACACTGTGTGCCCACAATAACGTGGAAAGACACTCAAATATACCACGTAAACATAAAGGGAGTGAGCCCATCTTGCTTTACACGTGTGCAGTGGATGCTTACGTGGCAAGTTCCATGCAGGCAGCCCAAGACCACAGACTCGGCATTTCAGGGAGGGGCTGGACCCCTATAGTGTCAAAGGGGGAAGGGCCAAGTACAACCCAGTAGAAGTGAGAAGTGGATGCTTACGTGGCAAGTTCCATGCAGGCAGCCCAAGACCACAGACTCGGCATTTCAGGTAGGGGCTGGACCCCTATAGTGTCAAAGGGGGAAGGGCCAAGTACAACCCAGTAGAAGTGAGAAGCCCGGTCCTCCACTTGACCATCTGAGGATGTGGTCAGACCATGCCATTGCGGGTGCCAGAATGAAAACGTTCTGTAACAGAGAGCGGGGTGCCTGCTGAGAGCAGAGTCATCTTTATGAGAATGATCGTGGCACCGTGACGTCAAGGGTACTGATGCCCACCTGTCTGCTGGCTGATGAAACCCAGAAAGGGCCTTTGGAGGTTGCCCGACAGAACCCTGCTTCAGGATGCTCTTATAAGGAAGCTTTTGCTGGGACGAGAGGGGCGGCTGTGGCGGAGCCTCGGGATCCGCGGGTGTCTGGCTTTCCTCGCCGTTAGCATACCCTTTCCCATCAAATAAACCTCATTCCACAGAGAGCTTGGCAGCTGTGTTTTTCTCCTGGGGCAACCACCTGCAGAATTTCAGTGGAGGTGATGGTGAGAATGGGTCTCAAGAGTCCTAAAAGCTCACTCACACCAAGGGACAAAAGGCTGAGAGGGAGGTGGAAATAAGAAAGAGCTTTCTGGAGCCAGGAGTCGATTCCCAAGGGCAGAGAGAGGGGCAGGATTGATCTACTTCATCTCAAGTCAAGGGCTTTAAGGAGCCTGCTTAAAGAGTTTAATCTGTGACCCCACAGTTTGAGGGACGCAGGGACTGCTCTCAGATCCAAACTCCAAATATCCAGAGACTGAGCGACAGGCTGGCGGCCTCCTTGAATGTCAGAGCCCAAGTGGGCCATGGGGAAGGAGGCCGGAGTGCTTCTCACCCACCAGATAGAGGCCGGTGAGCGAGCCAGGGGGCCTGGGGTGGTTAGCTCCAGTGGGAAGAGGCCCACGTGGAGGGGCCGGAGGTGAGGCTGGCTGCCCAGGGGCTGCAGGCCAAAGGTGTGCAGAGCACCTGAAGGGCAGGGTGTGGGGGCCGGGGAATCTCCGCAGAAGTCAAGAGCACACCTGCCTGAGAAAGAGGCAGCCCCCGCTTCTGCCGGAGCCAGATCTCTCCATGAGACCCATCAAGTAAAATCGTCCCCTGCTGCCATTTCTTCCTCTCTTTCCCATTTCAGCACTGGAAGGGCCAGAAACTGCTTTGGCAAGAGGGGCCATGGAGAAGAGCAAGGAAGCCCACCGAGCGGCGCCTCCCCGGCTGCAGCGGGCTGGAGTGGGGCTGGGGGGCGAGAGGAGGGGACTCCACGTTGGATCCGGTTTTTATCGCCTAGATGAATGACCAGACGACCTGCCTGTGCAC
>NW_007752717.1:0-914 GCF_000696425.1 Galeopterus variegatus
ACATAAGGAGGAAAAGCATGCCAGGAAGAAGCGACAGTTAGTACAAAGGCATTAAGTTGGGACCATCCTGATGTGCTGGAGAAAGAGCAAGGAGTCTGTAGTGGCCAAGGTCAAGTTAAGGGGGAGGTATTTGGGTTAGAGAGAAAATGGGAGGATGTAATTCATGAAGACTATTTGCAATGGACTGAATGTTTGTGTCCCCTGAAAATTTATGTGTTGAAATCCTAACTCTCAATATGATGGTATTAGGAGATGGGACCTCTGAGAGGTGATTAGGTCATGAGGGTGAAGTCCACATGATCGGGCTTAGTGCCTTTATGAAAAGACAGGAGGGCTTGCTTCCTCTCTGCTCTCTGCAATGTGAGGATACAACAGGACACAGCCATCTATAAACCAGGAAGGGGGCCCCCACCAGAACCTGACTATGCTGGCACGCTGATCTCAAACGTCCACCCTCTATAACAGGTGAGAAATAAATTTCTATTGTCTAAGCCACCCAGCCTATGGAAATTTGTTATGGCAACCCTAACTATGACACTATTATAAAAAATTGGCTGTAACTTAAAGTAAAATGGGAGGTCACTGAAACAATATTTGTGTATTGTTTTTTGCAAATGATTGTCATGGGAAAATGTTCAGATATAATAAGTGAAACAACAAACACACAATTGTATAGACAGTATAATTCTAGAAAATAAATTCTGGAGAGAAATACAGCAGCATGCTAACAGTAACAAATATCTTGTGTTTGGAACATAGCTGGCTATTTCCTCTCTGTGCATTTCAGTATTTTTCAAATTATATAAAATGAGTATTATTACATTTATAGTTGTATTTATTTATAGAGAAGCAGATTATTTTCTAAAATACAGGTGGTAGCTAAGCAACTAGTAGTAACATATTAATATTTGATA
>NW_007752717.1:2423-3465 GCF_000696425.1 Galeopterus variegatus
TATAATAGTCAGTTTTTGCTGCCTAAAAAACAACCTGAAAAATCCCGTTGGCTTACCACAAATATTTTTCTTTTCAAGATTGTGAGTCAGCTCCACATGTGTAATTAGTTAATAGCTACTTGATACATGTTTCTCTAATGCAAATGGCATGAAAGCAAAAAAAGGTAAGCAGAATTATTAAATGCCTTTTAAGCCTTCAGCTGTAGCTGGGACACCATCACTTTAGCCTACAACCTATTGGACAAGGCAAGTCACATGCCTAACCCAGACATCCATAAGATGAAGAAACATGCTCTTCCCACTTTAGTGGGAGGTAATGCAAAGTCCTGTAACAAAAGGCAAGAGGTTTGTAATTCTAGTATAGCAAAGAGGTGAAAAATTGAGAATAGTGGTCCAAATTACCAGAGTGAGTTTCTGGTGTTCCCTTGATAACAAAATTAGCTATCCAAAGACTTTATCCACTTTAAGTCTCCAAGTAGAGTTTATATTCACATCAAGTAGAATTCATTGTTAAGATCCAAGAAAATAGAGTCCATTACTAATACATTTCCATTCAAATTAAATTACACACTTATATTTGTGTATAATTTTTAAAATTAAAGATGTCATCAATGAAATAACAAATCTAACTCATGTTTAAAATTATTACTGACATTTTCCCACATAATTGTTTTTGAGCACAATGCTTTATTGAAATCTTCACAGCAGTTCTAAAAGAAAAATTCAGATGTCAATTTCTGGTTTCCAGTTGAAGATTTTGAAGATAATAACTACTTTTGATTATTCCCCTGGAGAATATTTTCTGTAACCCACAAAGGAAAGTTGTTAGGTCAAATCACCAATAATTCTGAATACCCTGGGGTTTGATTGGTTAATGTCATAACTTTAATATGAGCTAAGTGTATTTTTATGCAGTAATCTGGAAAATTATCTCAGTAGATCATAGAAAATGACCCACCTTTGTTCTGCCTGAATGTTCTAGATGAACAATTAGGTTTTAGTTACACACAGCTGTGGCTTGCTTGACAAATATTTTTTTTTT
>NW_007752717.1:8538-8740 GCF_000696425.1 Galeopterus variegatus
TCCAGAAGTCAGTCCTGTCACTCCTTCCTAAACAATGTGGAGGTGAGGGTGATCTCCAACTGAAAATCAGGAAGACAAGTGTTGGGGCGGTAAATATCCAACATGCATAGTGTAAACATTGCTAGAAAAACCTTCTCTAAGTATAATAGTCAGTTTTTGCTGCCTAAAAAACAACCTGAAAAATCCCGTTGGCTTACCACAA
>NW_007752718.1:0-8740 GCF_000696425.1 Galeopterus variegatus
AGACACACTGCTGTCCTTACCTCCCCGCCACCGAGGGGGAAGGGAAGACCCACTGAGACCCCCGCAAAGTTGTAAATTCCAGGGAGACACGCACGCGGGACCATCGCGCTGTCAGGGAGACGGGTGTGCACAATAGAGGGGACTCCGGGGTTGATTTGGGGGCGGGGCGGGGAGAAGTGTGAAATGCAGAAGGGTGGAGGGAGGAGGAAAGCAGAGTGTGCAAACTGTGCGTTCTTGTCCCACTTTTCACCCGGACGCTTGCCTACCACAGCCTCCACTCAGGGAGCGCTTCCCCCTCGGCGCAGACCGAGACTCCTCCGGTTTGAAACTCAGCAGCTGTTTTAACAATTGAAAAGCGGCCCTACAGGACTAGTGAGACGGAGCAGAGTGTGTGAAGCCATTCAGGCTGACTAGGTAATTATATGATAAGAAGTTACCTAATTAGCAACCTGGCCTGAGCAAAGGAAAACCGAGGAAAAAAGTACCGAGTGATTTCCCAACTGCGAACCTAATTTCCAGCAAACCTGGTTTTTCAGGCTCTGGTTTTTAAAGTTTTAAGTTCTAAGAATATATAGTATGTTTATTAAGATACAGTGTCAATATTCAAAGTATGAAAGACACTTGCCCTCTTGTCATTGCAACAGCGAAATGAAGATAAGATGAAAATCATCCTTACTGAGGTCATATTAAGAACTATGGTCTTTTTGTTGAATACCTGGTCACAGAGGGTGGTCCACTGCAGCTCCTAAAGTTTTGTTGCTCCTAGATACTAATACTGCAGTAGGCGGAGTTATGAAACACTTTATATGTCACAAAATACTTTTGTAAAAGCCATAGAATTTTTAAACTCTAAAAGTGACATTTGAGTCCACTGTGCAAGCTTATTTTTTGCAGATGAGACTAATGAGGTGGGAAAAAGAGAGCCCTGGAGCTCAGCTCAGAAGATCTGGATAAGTGGCTCCCACACTTATGAGATATGACCCAGAGCAGGTCATTCATTAGCAAACACTTATTAAGTCCGTACTGTGCACCAGGTATGTCTAAGGTGCTGAGATTTAAAAATAACACATGGCGCCTGCCTTTAAGGAACTCACAGCCTAATGGGGAGGCAAAGGCATAAATGAAAATGTGATTGGCACATTATGAATATTGGTACCTGGTCCTGTGGGAGCTTTGAAAAGGCAGCAGCTAAGTCCCCTTGCGAAGGTGCTCTGGTAGAGGTTTTAGTGTAGAGCTCTGAAGGACAAGGAAGAGAATGCCAGGCAAACAAGGATGGGGGGAAGAGGAGGGGAAGGCATTCTACAAACAGAGGCAAGTGAAGAGGTCAGGAAAGTGTCAAAGTGCATGGTGTGTCCTGGGAGCTGGGAGTAGTTAGGTGTGGCTGAACCACAGGTGAAGTAAGCAAGGCCCGGCCACACCTGGCTCTAAGGGCCCCAAGAGCCGGAACTTTCCTGAGGGTCGTCGGTGCTTGGGAAACTATTAAAAGTTTTGAGCAAGGACAGATTTTAAGGTTTTTAAATGTCATCAGATATGTATTTTAGAAAGTTTCCTCTGATATCACCATGGGAGACAAATAGGAGAGTGACAACAGTGAGGAGATTATTTCCAGAGGAAAAACTTAGGTCTGCACCAAGGCAGCAGAGGGCCACTTGGGAGGTTGGGACTGCTCTAGAGACATTTAGGCAGTAGAATAGACAGAGTCTAGTGAGTGGTTGGCTACGGAGGGTGATGGAGAGGAGGAGGAGTCTACACTGACTCCTGGCAGGAGCATGAAGGCAAGTGATAGTGTCATTAGCCACGAGAAACAACAAAGAGAGGAGCAGTGTTAGGAGAAATGTAATGAGTTCTGTTTTAAACTTGTTGAATTGAGGGTGCCCTTGCACATCTGACTGCAGCACCCTGTAGACAGCCAGAAAGGGAGTTCCTGGGAGAGAAGAACCACGCTGGAAGGATCCATGAGGAGTTGTGAACATTGGGGTGTTTTGCAAGGCCAAGAAGAGAAGACCTGGGGTGGAACATGGCAGAACACCAATGTGCTAGGCATGAATAAAGGAAGAGGAGCCTTTAGAAGAAAGAGATGAAGACCAGAGAAGAAGGCAGAGAGAGCAGGGTTGATGAAGCCAAAGGAGATCCGGCCTGGTGACCAGGGTAGAATGTGGCAGACAGATCAGGACAACCAGACTGAACAGTGACTGCTACTCTTTACAAAAAGTCTTGGTGATTTTGACCTAAGCAATTGTAGTTTATGTTGTATGTGTATGAAGTATCCAGTTCAGAGCAGGGAGAGAAGGTGGGATTACGGGAAGAGACCATAAGCTCATTTACCTAGCAGTTTGACCATGAGGGGAAGGACAGAGAGTTATGAGAACAGTATTTTTGTAGTAATTGTAGTTTTGTTCGTTCTTCTTATGTGAGACACCTGGTCTGAATTACATGATGTGGAGGAGAAAGCAGGTGGAGAGGGAAAGGCTGACGATACAGCAGAGAAGTCTAGTAAGTTCTCTGATGGTCATTTGCTTCCTCAGTACAATGGGGGCAACACTGTCTACCCCACGAATCTCAAAGGGTTGGTGGAGAGTTCAGATGAACCAGTGATTGGGGTACTGCTTTAAAATTGCCACTGGGGAGAAACTGAGTCCTAATGAACTTCAACTGATTAGTCATTAATTCAGCCAATTAATGACAGACCTGATTGTATGAGAAAAGTTCTGTAAGAACCCTGTGAAGGATATTTTTAGGAAAATCCCTAAAAATATCCATGTTTTGAACATCAGGATTTGCATATATCAATATACCCTGTCTTCTCAAAAAATATGCCAATGGCATTGTATGTATTTATATTTATGTATGTATCTTCAACACGTTTTGAGAAGCTTGGGCAATGTGCCATATTAGATGGAACATGCATTATTTAGCCAGACAGACTTGTATTCACTTCTAGACTCTGACAGTTATTTGTTGTAGGACAAAACCTTTCTGAGCATCAGTTTTTTTCTTTTTTCTTTTATCTTTAAATATAAAAATGGAACAAATTACAGCTGACTTACAGTTGTTTTGTGAGGATTGGGTAGTATAACAGATTCAAGTGTTTGGCAGACATTTACTTATTTATATCTGAATTTATTTTTAAACTATGAAATTCGTAAGTATTATGACCATTGAGAAAAAAGTCCAAAAACATTATCAAATTAAGAGTGTAACTTAAGTCTATTTAGGAGAACTCCTAGTTCAGTCCTGTGTCTTAAAGCAGCAGTCCTCAAAGTGTGGTCTTTGGACCTCTAGAGATTTCTGGGATCCTTTTAGGGGAGGTCTGCAAGGCCAAAGCTATTTTCACGTTAATTCTAAGACATTAATTTGCCTTCTTTTCCTGTGTTGACATTTGCACTAATTCTACAAAAGCAATGGTGGGTAGAACTGCTAGCACCTTAGTGTGATCAAGACAGTGACACCAAACCATCCTAGTAATTATTATATTTTTCACTGCCACAACTCTCAGTTTCACTTAAGAATATCTTTGATGAAGCAGTAAAAATTACTCATTTTATAAAATTTCAACCTCTGACTATATCTTTTTAATATTCTGTGTAGCAAAATGGGAAACACACATAATGCTCTCCTGCTACGCATCAAAGTACAGTGCTTGTTCTGAACTGAAACACTTGTGCCGTTGTTTGAGTTGTGAAAAATTAGCTGCTTTTTCATGAAACAAATACTTGAAAGAACAACTGACAAACTATGGTTTCTGAGACTTGGATATTTGGCAGACATTTTTTACAAATGAATGAAGTGAGCCTGTCACTTCGAGGTAAACAACTAGCAATATTTATTTTCAATGAAAAATTTTAACTTTCAAGTAAGAAATTAAAGTTTAGAAAACTTGTGTCTGCCACCATGAGTTTGGCAGTTTCCCAATACTTAAAGTATTTTCTTAATAAGATTGCGATTATTTAAATTCATGTGGGTTTAGATATTGAACAATGAAATGTATCAACATTTGGAAGATCTGCATAACTCAGCAAATCAGTATTTTCCAAATGACTAATAATGCATGATGTTATAAAATCATGTTTGAATTAAAGATCCATTCAAGGTGCAAAATAGACCAATAGATTTTAACGTAATGCTGTATGAAAAGTGAACTGATACGGATTCATGTTCCACTTTGCAATTTTAAGGCTTAAGAAACTACCACTTGATGAATTTTGGTGTAGCATCAGTGAAGAATATCCAGAATTCTTTGAAAAAGCTATGAAAATTCTTCTTCATTTTCCAACTATTTATCTGGGCAAAACCAGATTTTCTCATTTACTTAGAAAAACCCAACAAATTGTAACAGATTGAATATAGAAGTGATATGAGAACCCAGCTGTCTTCTATTAAGCCAGGCATTGATGAAATTTCAAAAAATGTAAAACAATGCTACCTTTGCCACTAAATTATTTTCTTTGGAAAATATATTTAATTTGCAGAAAATGATGTTATTTGTATTAACATGTAGTAGGTTTACTACAGTCATTTTAAGTGAATTAATAAATAAATACTTTGAAGATTTCTGTTATACATAATATCATTATATATTATTATATACATAATATATTGAATGCTAGTAAAAATAACCTGTATAAACAAAAGCTTCTTGTGGTCCTCGGTAATCTTAAGACTGTAACGTGGTCCTCAGGACCACTGTCATTTGGAATAGCCCCAATCATGAAAACAGACTGAAAGATCATTAAAGGCTTATCATGATATTTTGTCTACAGAGTGGCCATCACCTCAATTGTATTCGTATGATATATTTTTTGTTTTATACAAATGTAAATAAGCCCTCTAACATAAACTTCATTTTGTAGACTGGTGTACCGTGTACTTGACATCTCTGCTGTGGGGACCGGGATAAAAGAACTGATGGAAACCATCCTACAAATCCTGCAGCTTGGGTAAAACAGAATCACACCCTTGAATGCGCACACCACACCCGGCATTCTTTTGTCTGTTGGTTCAGTTTGAATCTCTTCCCTACCCCACTCTCTCATGATGGGAGTTGTTACACAATTCATGAAGTAGTTGTCTAAAGCCCCTTCAGAATTAATGATTACCTTTGATTTGATTACTCTTACACACTTAACCAATGTGAAGTTGAAACATCAAGTCTTAGTCACCTTTTGTTCTTCCTGAAGACATTATTTACTTAATGAAATATTTGTTGAGCACCTATTACGTGCCAGGCACTATGCTGGCTGCTAGGAATCAAACTATAAATGAGGCCCTTGCTTGGAGGAGAATTAAGTAATTATAATGTGATATCATAAGAGAATAATGGGGTGCTGTGCAAGTCCATGAGAAGGGTAGCAGTGGGGTATCAAGGAAGAATTCTTGGAGAAAGTAACATCTAAATACAGATCCAAAAAACAGCCCAGTCATCTTGGGTTAAAGTACGGGGGTGGGGGTGGGGGTGGATTGTGGAGTAAACGAGGGTTAAAAGGAAGAAGGAATGGCTTAAACTGTGACATACCCAGGAAATGTTACAAAATTAACAATTACTACAGAAAATCACCTTAATTTTAAATACCTAGATAAGATCAACACATCTTCCTTGAATTTTAGTTTGAGAAGTAAAATGGGATATTTTAAAATCATTTTAATAGGCTTAAATACATTTAATTAAAATCAGGACTGTCACTATCTTACAAAAGAATTGCTGGATTAAAAAAAGATTTAAAATTTTATTAAAAAGATTTCAAAGATTAATTTAGTACACTGTAAAAAAAAAATAATTCTTACTTTATTCAAGGCACTGAGCTCAGTGCTGAAAGAGATACAGAAACATCGAAAACACAGTATGTGCCCAGGAAAAGTCTGTCAGATGAGTTCAGACATATTTTCTTTCCCTTTTTTAGATATTCAATAAATATTTATTGAATGCCTGATACCTTTCAGACCCTAGAATTCATTTTTAAAAAGACATGTTATTTGGGCCCTCAGCGATCCTACAGCACAATAGTGACATGTTATTTGGCTTTCAAACATTGCTCACAGCATCAGACACCAAATGATAATGGCCAAGAGAGTAGTAAGAATTGTGGGATATAACTTATTCACCCCTGGGAAAGGTTTGAATTGGTGGAGAAGAAAGTGGGGGCAGCAAAACCACAGAAACGGCGTCCAGAAAAGGCTCACAGGAAGGAAATACCAAAGTGCACTTAAGAGGCAGTGAATCGAATAATTCAGCTGTAATGGATTTTGCTAATGGAATTAATAGAAGAAATTGGATATGTAGGTTGGGCAGATTGGAGAGACCATGTTAGAAGAAGTTTGGACTTTATCCTCTTGGCAATGGGCAAAACCTAAATAAAAAAAGCAATAAAGCAAATGCCATTTGTCACACTTAAAGAGGACACTGGTGGTTTGTTAAAGAGGCATTCTTTTGATTACAATTAATGGGTCCTTTTTACATAAAATCCACTATTTGTTTCACTTCAAAGCATATATTCACCCATTCATCCCATTTCCTGTGAACATTTTTACTAATTGACATACTATGTTTTATCAATTACATGATGGAAAAGCTAAAGTATTTATTAATGTCAATCCAGAAAACATTTCCTGAGAGCCTCCTATATTCTAGAAGAAGGAATCCACTGATGACGTTGAGTTTCAATCTGCGGTATCCCACCACTATTTGGTTCAGGCTTGTTGGTTCCATCAGCATGGATTGCTGTTCTCATTACCCTGCACCATATCAACCGCGTAGCAATGACAAACAATGCAGGCCTAAGCTAGCACCGTGCTGTGAGAGTACTGAATCTTGTTGCGCACAAAAGTAAAGAGATGAGAAAGACATTGGGCCAGTCGAGAGTACCAAAAGGCTGAAAGAAACGGGTGGAGATGTATCCTTAGTTATAACAGGGAGTCCAAGTTGTGTGATTAATACTTTCCTACAATTTGGGTTCATTTAATAATTGCTTTATTTTCTACATCCCATAGCTTGTTTAGACACAGCTAAAGAAGAGAACTCTTTCATGTGAGCAATTTGGCCCAAGTTCCTGATAGTTACGTGCCAGTGATATCATACTGCCTGAAGGCCACACAGACATAAAGCCTGATTATCTTTTAAATGTTGTGAAGCTGAATGGAATCAGATGTAGTCGAAAGAACGCAGGCTTCTGAGTCAGAGGTCTTGGGTACAATTTTCTACACTGCCACTTAATAACTTTGGGACTATGTGAACTTGGAAAGTTATTTAATCTCTCTGAGGCTCGGTTTTCTTATCTGATCTGTAAAATGGGGATAATATAATTTCTCTGATAAAGTTATTGTCAGGATTAAACTATTTTGATTATATAAAACACCTGATACATAATAGGCTTTAAGTAATTGCCAGTTCTTATTCCCCAGATTCAGTCTCTCTTAAAATGCACGGAACACTTACCTGTACTTAATCAGAAAACTTTTTGTAATTGAAAAAATAAAATGAATGGAATCATTCAGACCCTGATCATTAGGATGACCAAAATGATGAATTTCAGGTTTGACAAAAATGCTCCAAATCTAGTACTTTTCCCTTTGCAAATTTTATCTAATTTAGTACTAAAACATCCAGTAAAAAAGACCTAATTATTCACATTTCACCGATAAGGAACCTGAGTTTTAGGGTAAAGTTCTGAGACTCATTCTGTCTGGCTCCAAAGCCTGTGCTCTTAACCAATTCAGGCTTTCCCAAGATATTATCTGGAGTCTCTCTCTCAACTATTTTCACAGAATCTGGTGCTGACATGTTGATGGGCATTTTTTTTTGGTGCTATCATGTTAATGGGCATTTTTTAAGAGGAGATTTTACCACAAAATTTGATTTGGTGGCTCTTTGTTGGCACCCCATGAAAGCAAATCTAACCACATATGCTGTTTTTACAAAAGTATCTATTTATCAATTCTGGACACAAATCTCTCAGGTCACAAGTCTTGAAGATTAAACCAGAGGGAGGTAGAATAGTCCAACCTGATTTAGCTGCTTGAGTCTTCTCTTTTATTTCAAAGCCATTTAAACTGTCATTGACACAGTATGAGTCCTTTCCTTAAGACGTTTAACAAACTAGCTTGTCCATGAAAAGAAGTGTGGATAGGAGGGCTAACACAATTTTTGAGTCATAACATGTGCAGCTCATAAAAAGTAGGCATATGATTATATATATCTTTGGTTCAACTGGTTTCAATTATAAGTAACTTGTTAACCTTACGGCCTAATTACTCAAAAAAAAAAAAAAGGCATTTCCAAATTAATCTTTTAGGTGTTTAATCATGATTATTTATTGAGTGGTTTCAACGTGCCTGCTAATGTTTCTGCTCACTGGTCCCTGTAAGAGCCTCTTCAATAGCTATTGTTATGATTCCCAGTTTAGAGATGAAGCTACCGAGGCTGTCAGAACTCGTATTTCTAGCCAAGAAGAAATTTGAACCCAGGCCATGCTTTTAGCTATGATATTCTCTCTTCCCCTTTTGGAATGGATTCAAGGAAGCCCCTCACAAACATGGAGAATGAACTAAAAAGATCAAAAACAAGCCAAGTCCAGCCATCTCAACATCCATTTTTAACTATTTCCTAATAGTCTGACATATAAAAAATATTATAAAACTTGTCTTTAATAAAATAGCATTATTTTAAATTACTTATTGTATTAGAACATTTAACACTGGGTTTTGTCACATTTCTACTTTAAGAAAAAATTTTAATTTATTTTATTTT
>NW_007752719.1:0-391 GCF_000696425.1 Galeopterus variegatus
TCTCTGCTGATTCTTTGCCTAGTTGATCTGTCCAATATTGACAGTGGGGTGTTCAGGTCACTTGCTATTACAGTATTAGTGTCCATATCATTCTTTAGGTCTAACGGAGTTTGTTTTATAAATCTGGCTGCTCTAACTTTGGTTGCATATATATTTATGATTGTTATGTCTTCTTGATGGATCAATCCTTTTATCATCATGTTGTGTCTCTCATTGTCTCTTTTTATGGTTTTTAGTTTAAAGTCTATTTTATGAGATATAAGAATAGCTACTCAAGCACATTTTCTTTTCTGTTTGCTTGGTAAATCTTTTTCCATCCTTTCACTCTTAGTCAATGTGAGTCTTTATGGGTGAGGTGGGTCTCTTGAAGGCAGCATATAGTTGGGTCCTC
>NW_007752719.1:5730-6326 GCF_000696425.1 Galeopterus variegatus
ACACAGGAGTGAGTTATAAATTTAGCTCACAGGTTCCTGGTGACCACAGTGAAAAAAGATTGATTCATTCAGTAGCACTAATTCAATAAATTCCTTATTAAATGTCATTATGTGCCAGGCACAGTGCTAGGCTCTGAGGATATGTTCTGAAAAGCAGGTATGTTCTCTGTACCCTGGAGCTCACAGTCAAGAGGGAGAAAAAGACATGAATTAAGTAATGACATGCACATGGTTCTAAGTGTAGTCAAGAAAAGAAAAAGTGTATGTCCTTTAGGGAAGGCAAAGGTTTTCCTGGCATGTCACTCCAGAACAAGTTTCTCACGTGGGGCACTTCCAACCCGAGCTTTGGTGATTAAACATGACCATGAGGCTGTAACTCTCCAATTCTCACTTGGTTCTGATGGAGCCACTTAGTTCTCTGCTACCAGGATCCTGGTTATTTAGGTGGGAGGAAGGATATAAAACATACCCATCAGCTTTTCCCTAACAGGAGGTCTGTTCTGACTACTTCACAAAAGGCTAAACTGTCCATCATCTTATACATTATATGAAACCCTGGGAGAAAATAAAACCACTGAAAAACATTTTTCTGTTAG
>NW_007752719.1:8362-8739 GCF_000696425.1 Galeopterus variegatus
ATGCTCAGAGCAGCTTTTTCTTTCTCACATCGTGGTTTCTCCTGCCTTCATGAACTCCGTACGTCTGGTCAAATTTATTTTTTATAAGCTTTTTGGTAAAGTTTCTGAAAAATACATTCAGTAAGAACTATGGGCTTTCCCAGGCCAGAGAGGTTTGCCATTCTGCCTAAGACTAATGGAATTTAATCTACCTCATTTATCTGGCGTTATCAAAAGTGAAGTATTACACATATTGTAGTGGATCGAATTTTGTCTTCCCAAAACTCACTAAAGCTTGAATTGTGTCCCCCAAGTTTTATGTATTAGAAACTTGTTCCCCACTGTGACTGCTAAGAGGGTGGGAAATCCTATTATGGTAATCGAAAGGTGAAGCCTTG
>NW_007752720.1:0-201 GCF_000696425.1 Galeopterus variegatus
GTAAATGCAATTTCTTGATAGGAAAGCACGTGGATAGATCGAGTTCAAGCTCTTCAGAACACAAGAAAGAAAAGGGTTGGCTCCTGTCACATATAGAGAAACTTTGAACCTCAGTGATAGACGATCTAAATGCAAGTAATGTTCTCTACAAGAAAAGGATAGAAGAGCTAGGACAGAGACTCCATGAATAGAATGAGCTGA
>NW_007752720.1:5888-6351 GCF_000696425.1 Galeopterus variegatus
AAACAAACAAATAAATAAATAAAAAGAATATCAATTGTCAGAAATCCAGAAGTCCAACATGCAGATTAAATTCAACAGTTTAAGCACGTTAAAAATGCACGAGTTTAATGAAGAGTGTCCTCTGTATCTCCAGCGTTTCCAAAATGTAAATGCAATTTCTTGATAGGAAAGCACGTGGATAGATCGAGTTCAAGCTCTTCAGAACANGTTCTCTACAAGAAAAGGATAGAAGAGCTAGGACAGAGACTCCATGAATAGAATGAGCTGATTATTACTCAGAAACAGCAGATTGAAAAGTTTACCAGTAAATCATTAAACAGTGTCAGTGAACCGAAAGGAAATTCTTCAACCTGGCAAACTTTTGAATCTAAGCCAACTGCCCCAGCTGTACCCATGAATGCTCCAGCCCCACAGATTTTGGTAGCTAAATCAAGTCTAACAGTGGCACATGAACAGGAACTCT
>NW_007752720.1:8440-8739 GCF_000696425.1 Galeopterus variegatus
TTAGTAGAATCAGTGAAATCTTAAAAGTTAGACTGGTTATTTTTCATATAGAAGTTTAGAACTATAACAATATAGCTAGGCCCATGTCAAATACATTTTCCTGAAGTACCTTTCTCATTTTCACCTTTGAGCCACTGTAAGCATGTTGCTATTAAAGTTATTTTCTGCAGGAAAATCTTTATCTTGGATATGTTATGAATAAAATGTAGCTATTTTAAATGCCAATTAATTTATCAGAATATGAATAGAAAAGATTGAGTCATTACTGAATTCATGTGTGTATGTAGTTTTTGTAAACT
>NW_007752721.1:0-477 GCF_000696425.1 Galeopterus variegatus
CTCTGTAGTCCCTCTTGGGAACAATCACAGGCTGACACCGCTTCCCTTCTTAATTTTCTGGCAGACAAAGGGTATAGCATTCACTTTCTAAAGCCCAAATATCCCTCACTGAAGTTACTTATCTAGGATTTGAATTATCTCCTTCTTGGAAGGCCATCACCCTAATAGGGTACAGCTTTTAGAGTCTCTACCCACTCCAAAAACTAAAGCAGAAATTCTGTCCTTCTTAGGCCTAGCGGGATGCTTTAGAGCATGGATCCCAAATTACTCTTTATTGGCCCGCCCACTATATGCCCTTGCAAAAGGAGACCAAAATGAACCCCTATCATCTTCGCCAGATAAGCCATTCCAAAAACTCCTCCAGACTCTAGTCGTGGCCCCTGCTTTACACCTGCCTGACCCCACTAAGCCCTTCTCATGAAAGGGACGGACAAGCCCTGGGTGTGTTAGGACAAACATATGGCCCCTCCTTCGCCC
>NW_007752721.1:5751-6508 GCF_000696425.1 Galeopterus variegatus
TCAGCTCGGGTCCTGTCTGTTTCTTTCAGTAAGTACATCTTTTCTGTAAAGCAAACACATTATATCTTTTTTTCTTTTAATTAGTGAGGCCAGTAATGAATGAAATTCCCTGAATTCATTTCAGAATTCTTCCGAAATGAAGACTTGCACTATATCAATATTGGTTCAATTAGGCTGAGAAGAAAAGAGAAGAATTCAGGATTTTAGGTTGAGCTACATTTTATGTTATCAGTAATAAAGATAAGTAAAACTGAAAGGGGAATGGACTTTAAATACAGAGAATGAGATCACAGGGGACACGTTGAATATAAGCTTCTTGGGAACATCAAATAGGTAACACTAAGGAGACTGTGTTACAGTTGAAAAGGATGCTTTGTGAATATTTTTTAAATGAGTATATAATGTGCATGAATAAATGACTAACTATAGTTTTAGATATCAGGAAAGACTATAACTTTCAGGGTGAAGATCCTGGTTGAAACTATGTGATTAGATTATCAGGTGAGTCATGAAAGGAGAGATGAGATGACTAACAAAGATAAACCTGAAGCACATCAACAAATTCTAGTTTGTAAGAGAAAGAAGAGTCTGCAGTTTCTCCTGAGAATGAGTAGCCAGAGAGGAAGAAGAGGAATCAAAGAGTAGTTCAGAAGTAAAAGGGCATCAGATAAAATGAGAATATAAAGAAATTCTCTCAGTTATTCCCTGATAAGATGCACAATCAGCCTTAGGATATTGGAAATAATAAAAAAAAAAA
>NW_007752721.1:8311-8739 GCF_000696425.1 Galeopterus variegatus
GGTAGTGGTGATGGTTGTACAAAGTAAATGTACTTAATGTGACTGAATTGTACACTTAAAAAATGGTTAAAATGGTGAGTTTTGTGTTATGAATATTACAATTTTAAAAAAGTATTTCTAGCATGCTTTTTTGTTTGAAGTATCAATGCTCCCTCACAGAATAGCAGGGGTTATTCTTGTAGACCTATTAATAACCAGGGAAAAAAGCCATCAGTCATTCTGAATTCACTGAGGAGATGTCAGTTATTTCTCCTGAAAGGAAGTTCAACATTTCCCATTATATATTGTTAGGGAAAAGGAGGTGTGGGAGCGTACTGATGTGAGTTTTATTTTGTTTTTAATACCATTGAGTGTAGTTTCCAATGTAGAATATAGTATATAGATGTAATCCTTTATTCTTATAAATTAATATTCTTTTTTTTTTTTTT
>NW_007752722.1:0-5203 GCF_000696425.1 Galeopterus variegatus
CAAAGTACTCCCTAATTTCCCTGTGATTTTTCTTTTTGCCCATTGTTTATTTAGGAGAGAGTCGTTTAATTTCCACACATTTGTGAGTTTTCTAAATTTCCTTCTGTTATTGCGGTCAGAGAACATATTTCCTATGATCTTAGTCTTTTAAAAAAAAAAGGAAAAATATAAACAAAAAAAGTTCATGGAAAGATTTCCATTACCTTTCAATTCTGTTTTTCCACAAACTTTTTGAAGTGCCCTTGTGATTATATTGTTCTATTGATTTTTTTATGCAATTTGTGTTGCTAAACTTAAATATTTAATTTCTGTTGTTGATTTCTTTTTATTAAGAAGACTTGTTGATTGCTTAGAAATTAATTTGCCTTTGAAAAGTTCATTCATCTTCCTCTGTTGAAATTAATTTCATATTTGCACACTTTTGGAAGACTTTAGAGAGCTATTTCAAAACTGTAGAGATTATAAAATGAAAAGTGTAAATTTTAATAAGTTTTACATCTCCAGTTTTTGTGAAAATTAGAAGCCCTACTTTCTACAGAATATTTTTTATTCATCTGTTATTGTTTATGTATTTGTTATTTGAACAAATAAATGTGCATATCCCTGTTATATTTTTTAAAATAAAATAAAGAAAAAAAACTTCATCTTTTTTATCTATTAATGTGACAAATATTTCCAAATGGGCATTCTCATATGCTACATTGTGTGTACAAATTAGTATAACCTTTCAGGAAGGCAACCAGACTGCTGTGTATAGCTAGATGCTTAAAATTTCTCATTCTCTTTGACCTAGTAATTTCAATACTAAATACCTTTCTAAAGACGTAACAGAGATACACTTACATCACCAATTATAAAAATACAGTTTGTTCAAAACTTTGGCTTTAAGATATCTTAGTTTGTATTGACAGTAAGTGCATTTATAAAACAGAACTTAAGTCATAGTAAACTAAACAAATAACTAAACTAAATAAACAAATTACCTAAATAAGGCTAAAGAAAGTTTTTAAATAAAATTAAATTTCACTGTGCTCTGTCCTCTACCATAAATGACATATTATTCTGCTGTATTTTCCTACCACTCAATATAAGTAACTGTTCATTGTAAATCATTTTGGATATAACTCAATTTGAAATGAACTTAATTGATTTCAAAAAGCTTTCCTTGACAAAAGCTAAGTTTTTGGTCTAATAACACCATAAAAAAACTCAGTGTTAATTCTCAGTATTTGAATGGCAGCCATCTGACTCCTCTCTGGAGTGTTAAAGGTGTTTCCAACAGTCTCAAAACTGAAACAGAAAGTGAAGTTCCATATACACTCCAATGTGTATACTGGCTACACTACCCTTATACTTTTTGCCCATGAGTATGGTGACAAAGACTCTCTCCCTGACCAAACTCTAGTCAGGTTCCTCTGAGCTGCCTTCTGGACTATGCCTCCACCTTGGCCTATAAAAACTGCAAAATTTCAGCACAAATCATTTCATCCACCCCTCACCTACACACACCTACACACCTACACACACACACACACACACACACTTGAACAATGACTAACACAGTTTCTAAAGCTCAAGGCAGCATCCGTAGGATGACCCTAGCCACTCTTAAAGTGTCTGCCTGAGAAAGCTTAACACTGCTGAAAGATTTTACTGTTAGTTATAGCCAACACCTAATGACAGGACCTTGACCACCCTTTCTTAGAAAATTTACTAAAAAGGGCTTATGATAGCGAATCCTTCCTCTCTCTCTCTCCTACAATTTGGGAGTATCTTTCTCAAGGAACTCAAAGCCATTCCTTTAAAATGTAATCACCATGAAGGATAGGGCCTCTGTCTCTGAGTCTCTGTGGGAGGACAGAATCCTGACTTCAATAACTGCCAGCTAGCAGACCCAGCTGGCCAAACTGAATTTACACTGACCAACCTTTTGTAACTTTTCACTTTCCTGACTATCCTGAGCCCCCACTTGTCCCCTCTCTGATCCCTCATTCTCCCTTTAAAACTTGCCCAGTCACTTCTGTACAAATTAAAGTTGAGCTGAGTTCAGACTGAACACTCCTTCCTATGGCAAAAGTATATTACTGAGTAAAATCTGCCCTTACTACTTTAACAAGTGTCCAGCTTTGTTTATCTTTGATAATAGAGAGACTTTTCCTTTGTAATTTAAAAAACAATCAGGTTGAGAGGGTAAACTATATCTCAGATATCAGTATCTAACACTGATGACATAAAGAAAAGCTAGCTAAAAACACCAAACATCTCTGCAGAGCTCACTGAATAACTTCCATAGTCTAGAAAGATGTTTGAGTAATCTGAACACATAACTGAAGGCTAACTGAGGCGCAAATGATGGCTTAAATCCACAGATGTTCTGAGGCAATATATTAAAGGACTGCATAAGCAAAAGCTTTGGGCACCAACCAAGCAGGCTCATTACACACACAAAAAAATGGAGGTTAAGGAGTGAAAGCTCACTAGGACTTTAATGTGAAGAAGTGAAAGAATTTCCCCAGTAAGCTGTAGATTTTTGGGGAGAAAATACAGAAGATTTAGGTTGGGTTAGTCGTGTGCTTTATTTAAGGTTATGGATGGTTGTGACAACTCATATTGCATCATGAAAGATGACCAAGTAAAACACTTCAAAAATATAAGAAATGCCTATTCAAATAAATTACTCCCTGCTCTTACCCCAAAGATATCAGAAGAAATAGGTAAAAAGCCATGAATTTATGAAAAAAAAATGTCAGGGCCTTGAGCAAAAGAAGAAATTAGCATCATAAATTTGAAGAACAAATGACCTCGACAACTAATTTGATATGGGAGACTGTTAGGTTCTTAACATGATGAAAGTGGAGGAGTGATAGAAACTGTCTATTCTTCAGGCTGGCCAGTTAGCTCAATTGCTTAGAGTGCGGTGTTGTAACATCAAGGTCAAGGGTTCCAATCCCCGGACTGCCCAGCTGCCAGAAAAACAAAAACAAAAAAACCCTATTTATTCTTGATATGTTTTGTATGTTCCTTCCTTAAACTGAACAAATATTTACTGAATGAAGAAAGTCCCAGATCTAAGAAAGTAAAAAATACAATTAATCCGAAGGGCTTCTAACTTTACTCAAGTTATAAGAGCATATAAAAAGTAAAATATGCAAGTTCTTAGAAGACAAGAAGCTTTAAAACAAACATATCAAAATAACAAAGGCATTTTTATTTTTAAAAAATCGTAATTAAAAAATCAAAAGATATGCCTTTTGGCTGCGAGTAAATGGGAAAATAAAATTAAAAGGCAACTCAGGTCTGACTTAAAAGATTGCTGAGGCCAAAAGAATAAATCCTTAAGTTAAATGGAAAAACTTTTAATATCTTAGGTAAATGAAATAAGAATTATTGGTTAATATATGCTACTGGAATTTTTAAATAATGAAATGATTTTGTGAAAACTAGAAATATATTGACAAACATGAAAATGTCAAAACACTGAAGGCAAAAAAGGTTACAATCTCAATCAAAACCAAAACATAGACCAAGCAAACAGATGACAAAGGTGATATATCTTGGAAAAAAATACTGTTATGGTTAAATTATACAAATAAGGGTACCAAAGGAAACACAAAGAACAAATGGCAGAGAATCATAATGGGGGAGTATCTCAAAAATTTCTAAATTTAGGAATTTTTCTAAAATAAAACATAGACTCCAGACTATTCGGAAAATATCCACATGTTCAGCTATCTGGAAAAAAAATTTTTTTTAATTAAAAAAAACTTTACCTGATTTGAGTGTCACATATTGCATTCAGGAATTAATATTTAATGCTGTACCCCACAGATATATACAATCAATTATATGTCAATAAAAATAATAATACATTTTAAAAGTTTAATAAAAGAAAATACACAAGGTGTCTCCAGAATTTATCCTTACAAGAAAGACAACCCGACCATTTTTATCTAGAGATAAAAAGTTAAAGCTTTACATAAGAAAAAGATAAAAATAAGCAGGAAAAAAAGAAAAGCTTTTTTTTGAAAAACAAAAATTCTGATTTTACAACTCTAACAAAAAAAAAGGTCTAAGACTGCATTGTCCTATGTGGTAGCCACTACCCACATGGGGCTATTTAAATTTAATTACAATGAAATAAAATGTAAACTCCTTAGTTGCACTAGCCACATTTCAAATGTTCAACTGCCATATGTGGTAGATATGGAAC
Organism: Galeopterus variegatus; assembly: GCF_000696425.1. Taxonomy (NCBI): domain Eukaryota; kingdom Metazoa; phylum Chordata; class Mammalia; order Dermoptera; family Cynocephalidae; genus Galeopterus; species Galeopterus variegatus. The sequence continues at coordinate 4,211 of NW_007752722.1, forward strand.
ATACCCATTACTGCAGAAAGTTCTATTGAAAAGCAACCCTTAGAGAACTGTGCTAATAAAGCTAACTTTTCATTATGAGGACAGAAAAAAATTATATAAAAAACATAAAACACTAAAAGAATGTGTCAATAAAATTCAATGGCACTGCAATTACGTAAGAATATACAAATGCTCCTCAACTTACGATGGGGTTACGTCCCAATAAACCCATCATAAGTTGAAAATATCATAAATTGGGGCTGAGCCCGTAGCGTACTCGGGAGAGTGCCGCGCTGGGAGCGCAGCAGCGCTCCCGCCGTGGGTTCGGATGCTATATAGGGATGGCCGGTGCATTCACAGCGCTCACTGGCTGAGCGCAGTACAGCTGGTCTCAAAAAGGACAAAAAAAAAAAAAAAAGAAAAGAAAATATCATAAGTTGAAGATGCATTTAATATACCTAACCTACTGAACATCATACTTGGCCTAGCCTACCTTAAACATGCTCAGAACACTTACACTGCCTACAGTTGGCCTACATCATCTAATACAAAGCCTATTTTATAAAAAGTATTGAATATCTCATAATTTACTGAATGCTGTACTGAAAGTGAAAAGCAGAATGGTTGTATGGGTAGTTGAACTATGACTTCCACTGAAAGTATGTCACTTTCCTATCATCTTAAATGAAAAATCTTAAGGTAAACTATAATAAGTCAGTGATCATCTGTATTTTAAAAGATTAGAAACCAAGATCATTGTCAGGACAAGTGGCAATGTATAGTCTGTGTTGTTGTTCACAGGCTGTCTTTTTTGGTACTCTCTTCTGCCTTCTTCACAAGATTCTTTGTATTTTATCCTTATTTAAGTGGTTCTAATATAAATATCTTTCCAATAAAAGATAAATATCTAACACACAGCACAATTATTATTATTATTTTTTTTTTTGTCGTTTTTGTGACCGGTAAGGGGATGCAACACTTGGCTTGGTGTAGCCTGCACTGCGCTCAGCCAGT
>NW_007752722.1:6399-8739 GCF_000696425.1 Galeopterus variegatus
ATCCCTATATCAGAACGATATTCCAAGTTTCCTCAGTTATAGTTATTACAACTAGTTTATATTTTTATTTGTAAAATTATTTATTATACCTTTGCCCCATTCCAAAAACAATTTAGGGCAGGTTTAAGTCAGTTTTTGTTGAAAGATAAGAACAGTTAAAAAGATAAGGATAGAAAAAATTCCATCCCAACAGCACTTAGACAAAAATAACGAGTACATCAGAGAGCCTGCACCATCATCAAGACAAAAAAGGGGGGAGGAGGGGGTGGAGGGCCCCATAGATAAGTGGAACATAAAATGTTAGGGGGTCAAATTTATCCAGGTGATAAAAATGAACACCACTTTAAAAATTGGGTAGCAATAGGAGGAAATTAAGTTAGATGTATTTTTTACACCATTCTCCATAATAATTCTATGTATGTTAAGGAATTCATTATAAAAATACACTAAAGAAATGATGAATTATTGAAAATATCAAGGAAGTGATTAGTGACAAAGAGAATGCTTTCAGTAAAGAATTAGCAATAGTGTCCTTTATACACCAATCTCTACAACAATTCCATGTATGTTAAAGAATTAAATATAAAAACACATTAAACAAATGTAAAATTATTGAAAATAATTTATTGCTTTCAGTAAAGGAGAACTAGAAAAGCATACTCAGAAGATAATGAGAAGACTAGTCAGACAGAGCAGTTAAGGTCCTAAGGTATGAGGGTACTTGAAAAAGTTCATGGAAAAATAGAATTAAAAGATTACATAATACAAATCTTTCTAGGAACTTCTGGAAATTATAAGGAGGAAATTAGACAAACTGAACCAAAACTCTGCAAGGTGTTAAAACCAGGAGTTGAACTTGACTTTCCACAGAAGTTAATTCAGGAAGTGTTAGAATAACAAGAATAAGCACGTGGGCATGAACATGTGCATGTCTGCCTGGTCCAATACTGCTGTATGTTTTATATGAGTAACATTTCATATAGTGTAAGATTCCATAGTAAGAGTTTACTTGATTAAGCAAGTTTCTCTGTTAAAATTTTCTTTAATCTCTGGCTGTTGACTATGTGATGCACTAAAATAATGCAGATGAATAAGAGTCTCTACTTTCAAGTTGTTCATTAATTCCATCTGGTTTACAATTTCTGTAAACGTCATCTTAAATTCCTACAACAACCTTCCCACTATAACCAAACCATGTCCTTTCATCCTTTAAAATTACCCTCAAATATCATGGCCCCCAGAAATACTACTTCTAGTTCCATTCACCTCCTCCATATTGTAATCTGCTTTCAAGGACTTTACCCTTTCTCCCATTTATATCACAAACTTTTTTTTAAGCATTTGCCAGAAACCATACTGGAACTTTTCCAGCATGCTAGATACAGAGTTGCTCCTTAAGAGCTATACTTGCTTTCACCACTGTTCTCATCTTTCACTGTCACCAGACCTACAAACTCAGTCGACTTTCTTTCCTCTCAGGACATTACCCTCTCACTTAATTACTTAAAAATCTATTCTCTGTAAATAGATGAGGAACACAGACATACTCCAGAACATCCCTCCACTGGAGCCTTCTATACAAATATAGAGAGTCCATTCATTTAAGGTGCTGATTATCAAATACTTTCTGGAGATAGCCCACCGCTGAAACATAAATACATTTTATTTATAACCTTTCCCTCCTAGACCAGTCAGTGAATTCTGACTTAAGGATGGGGACAGAGAATGTTTTCAGTACTGAATATCTTTATTCATCACTAAGTGGTCATGTTTTTCTTGGGCTACCTGTCTTGTTCTTAGCAGTTTTTGCTTACTTCTTCTTAAACATAAATATCATAACATCCCCCAAACTTTAACTAGAGCTCTTTCAACTGGTACCTAACTACAACCCAGAGTCCAAGTGCTTGTCTTGTTCTTAGCAGTTTTTGCTTACTTCTTCTTAAACATAAATATCATAACATTCCCCAAACTTTAACTAGAGCTCTTTCAACTGGTACCTAACTACAACCCAGAGTCCAAGTGCTAAACCAAGAGGCTGAATCAAAGGCAAGCAAGAATTTTATCACCATTGATAGATGTATTTTTAAACTGCTTCAGGGCTGTTTAGAACCATACTAATTTTATGTTACTTCCAATCAAAATAAGCAGCTAAGAATCAGAAAACGTGAGTTCTAGACACAACCCTGAAATTACTTGTGCACTATTGAGCAAGTCACTTAGATTAAGTTACTTTATCAATAAAATGAGTGACTGGGATTGATACCTATAGATTTCTTCTACCTTTAAAGCATTATGACTTTATCACAAGGTTTCATTTTTGAAATTAATTTATTTACCTTT
>NW_007752723.1:0-576 GCF_000696425.1 Galeopterus variegatus
TATTTTTCTAGTGTAGCATTTTAATCATTTAAAATTTTTTTTTGCATATTACTTTAGCTTTCTTAGTGTTTACTCTATATATCTTAACTTTCACAATCAACTTCAGATTTCTACTAACAAATCCAGTAAACTATAGAAATGTTACTTTTGCTTAGTTTTCCCTCTTTTTGTGCTATTATTGCTAAAATATTACACCTATATATCTTACAAAAGCAACAATATCATGTTATAATTGCACTATATAATTGTATGTATTTTTAAAGAGGCTGGAAGAGGAAAGGATACCAATATATAGAGAGAGAGAGAGAATTTTTTTTATGTTAACTTTCCTATTTACCTTCTTGTTTACCTTCACTTACCTTTTTGGTTCACTTCCCTTCCATTTACCATTTCTGGTTCCATTCATTAATTCCTGTGGATTCTCATTATCATTTTGTGTCATTTTCTTAATCCAGTATATCTTTGCTCACATCCAATTCCTTTGCATTGTTATTGTCTAACATATTATATGTCTACATATATAGACAAACATAAAATTATACATATTGTTTTATACAATTTCTTTTTAAATCATTG
>NW_007752723.1:5930-6267 GCF_000696425.1 Galeopterus variegatus
AGTTTCAGGTCTTATATTTAAGTCTTTAATCAACTTTGAGTTGATTTTGGTATATGGTAAGGGGTATGGGTCTAGTTTCATTCTTCTACATATCAATGTTCAGTTTTCCCAGCACCATTTATTGAAGAGGCAGTCTTTTCCCTAAGGTATGTTCTTGGTGGCTTTGTCAAAGATCAGTTGGCTGTAGGTCTGTGGGTTGATTTCTGGGCTCTCTATTCTTTTCCATTGGTACAAGTGTCTGGTTTTTTGTTGTTGTTGTTTTTGTTTTTTTTTTTTTTTTGTTGATGTACAATGTAGTTGATTATTGTGGCCAATTACCGAAACCTCCCTCCCCTCC
>NW_007752723.1:8272-8739 GCF_000696425.1 Galeopterus variegatus
TCTTTTAGGGGTTTTTATTTCACTTATTTCTGCTCTGATATTAATTATTTCTTTCCATCTACTAATTTTGGGATTGGATTCTTCTTGTTTTTCTAGTTCTTTGAGATGTAGCATTAGGTTGTTTATTTGAAATCTTTCTGTTCTTTTGATGTAAGTGTTTATTGCAATAAACTTCCATCTTAGAACTGCTTTTGCAGCAACCCGCAGGTTTTGGTATGATGTGCCTTTATTTTCATTAGTTTCAAGAAATTTTTTGATTCCCTGTTTAATTTCTTCTTGAACACAGAGGTCGTTCAAGAGCATGTTGCTTAATTTATATTTGTTTGTATAGTTTCCAGAGTTTTGCTTGTTATTTTTTTCCAGTTTTAATCTGTTTTGGTCTGAGAAGATATTTGAAATGATTTCATTTTTTCAAATTTGTTGAGGATTTATTTGTGACCTAACATGTGGCCTATCCTGGAGAATGT
>NW_007752724.1:0-243 GCF_000696425.1 Galeopterus variegatus
CAGAGCTCTAAGTATTACTTAGTGATAAAATAGGTTCTAGAAAGACAATGTGTTAAGAATACGAAGAGATATTATCCTCTCTACACATGTTTAAATTCCTGTGATTGAATTCAGTAAATAGGAAACAGAAACTTGCACACCCACGTTCTAAATGATTGAGAAAGAAGTTGATAAACAAGACTATATTTAACAAAGCATTTTAATTTGATGAAGAAACTACACAAAGAAAAGAAAAAAACATTA
>NW_007752724.1:2415-2945 GCF_000696425.1 Galeopterus variegatus
ATTGGGAAATTATTAGCTCATAAATAATTATTATAAAATATTATAATAAATTACTATAAAATGTATTAGTCCTCATAAATATAGGGTTTAATTACCTGTCTTGGATGAGAAAGGAAACTAAGGTTTCACTTCCCTATAAGAGGATGGGGATGCACTCTGGGACAATATAAGCAGCTCCAGCCTTGGAGGCTGACTGGTCTGTGTTTGAGGACTGACTCTGCCACACCCAGGCTTTGGCCAAGTTTACTTTCTGAGCAAACTTCCTGAATTTCCATCCCTTCCTCTATAAAATGGGACTAGTCATACCTATGTCATACGGTTATTGCGAGGTTTAAATAAATAACTCACCTAGGACAGGACCTGGTACGTAGTAATCAGTCAGGAAATGGTGACTACATTTATATTACTACAACAGAAGAAATAAAGGCATTAAAAATGTAAGGATTTGAATATCAACAGGAATTATTAGTGCTATGATTTTATGGGGCCACTTTTTATTTTCCCCATTATTCTCTTTATTGTAAAACAAA
>NW_007752724.1:8284-8738 GCF_000696425.1 Galeopterus variegatus
CCATTTTCAGCTATCATAATATGTTGAGCTAACCTACCTGTGAGCCAAGCTCAAATGTTTCTTCCCTTGTGAGTTGGCTATAGGGAAACTCCCATGAGAGCATGGATATAAGTTGAAGGAGAGGCTTTAGTGCAACAGAGGAAAGTCACATGGAAGTCAGGGCCACTCACTTGTGCAACTCCCTTGTACCTAATCCTAACTGCACCACTTCCATCACACAATGGATTGCTGCTCTTCCTATATGACCTTATGACTTTGCATCTCTCATAATCCCACCTTGGGTTGCATAGTCATACTCACTATTCTCTGCTAGGGCTTAAAAGCATGTCAGGAGAAATAGTGAGTAGTTATTTGCCTTTAGATGTTTGACCTTGCTTCAGAGCCCAGGAGTCGGTGCTGCAACTCTCATATTGGGTTTAACAGAGACTATACACAGCATCTTAATCACTAAGGG
>NW_007752725.1:0-499 GCF_000696425.1 Galeopterus variegatus
GTTGCGATCCGTTGCCGGTCACGAAAAAAGACAAAAAAAGGAAAAAAAAAAAAAAAGAAATTCTGTTTCCAAGATAAAGTGTTCATGATTGTATAACTATCTTGTATATCAGTTCTGTGTACCTATCTAAGTGATTTTACCTGTTTCCTTTAAATGACTAGTTACTAAGCAATGAGTAATTTTGAACTTATTATAAGCAACGCTAAGCAATGAGTAATTTCGAACTTATTATAAACAAAGAACCCAGTTTCAGAAAAAAATAGAGAGGAAGTAGAGAATATGGAGACACCATAGAAATAAAAGGATTAAAAGAACAAAAAATGAATGTAAAGACTTTAAGATCTTAAATATCAAAGAGGCCAATACAGGCTAATAAGCCACAGTGCACTGACCTGACTCTGAAAAAGAGGTATGCATCTTACCCTGACACCTGAGAGTGTCGTAGCCAGGAGATTCTTGAATGTGGCCAACATTTTTTTCAGCTGCCACTTTAGAAATT
>NW_007752725.1:3489-5427 GCF_000696425.1 Galeopterus variegatus
AAAAGTATTCCTTCCCTGTGGTTTAAATATCACAGCATTCCCATACATGGTGTTGCTTTGGATGGTGCATCATGAACAACCACAGGCGGGTCATGTTGCAATACCCCCAAGGGCTTGGGATTCCCCTTTTTCAAGTACCTTCAAGATTAAGACATTATCTCTTCAATAACTGATGTGCACAGAATGTCCTTGCTTGAAATCCCACACAAGCCTCTCTCTGGCTTGGATCAACATATGCCCCAGCTTCCCAAAGTCAAGGTCAGTCTGAAACAAAAGAGCCAGTGCCCCTCCCTGACTCCAACCACTTCACTCTGGGTCACTGCAGCAGCTGAGGCTGCACAAATAACCCCACAATATACAATTCCAATTTTTAATTTTTCTTTATCCTTAAAATAGTCAGCAAGGTTAGAAAAAGCCATATATGTCATAAGAAGATTCTTAATGCAAGTAAGCAGTAGGAAACTTAAAATAATTATCTTTCATAGGGCAGTGCAATGTGACATTTTCATAGGGCAGCACAATGTGACAGAAAGAGCAAAAGCTTTGGAATCAGGTAGATGTGGATTCTGAAGCTGTGAATACTGGTTGTGTGATCTCGCACAGATTCTCTTATTTTAGAAGCTTGGTGTCTTATGTGCAATACTGAAGTAATTTTCATCTTTTTGAAAGGTTATTGTAAAGACGGCAACATGAATAGCGTTGTACACGGTCCATACACAATCCTAAATACATTAAGGCTGTCGTTGTTATTAGAAATCAAGTACTTTCAACTTCCTCATGGTTGTCAAGAATTCAGTGTCATGATTCTATAAAGATCTAGCCTCCTTCTGCACAATTTGTGTGAGGCCATGGACATGTCCTATATGCTCTAGATTTCATTGGGGAAAGTAATCATCTCTGATGTCATTAGTCTAACAAGGCTGCTGGAGAAAGTGATATTTTAATAGTTGCTTCCATAAAAAAGAAATACTGCATAATGAAATTATGAGATGTGCAATCCAAAAGAGATTTACTGAAATTTGAGAGAAATTTAAAGCCAAAATTTGTAATATCATATATACACTTAAGAGAATTTTAAATACAAACAAGCTATTGCTTTGCATTTTATATTTTTAAACAGAGAAAAATGATTATAAACATGAGAATATTAATACTTTTAGCATTACAAAGGCTATGTCAATGGGATATTGGATTTGGGCATTGTATTAGTCAGGGTTCTCCAAAGAGACAGAACCAATAGGAGATTGAGAGGATAGTTCTTAGGGGAACTGGCTTACATGGTTATGAAGGCTGAGAAATCCCACAATAGGCCATTTGCAAGCTGGAGATGCCAGTAGCATGTGTCAGTCCAAGTCTGAAAGCCTCAGAACCAGGGAAGCCGATGGTGTAATTCTCAGTCTGAGGTCAAAGTCCTAAGAGCCTGGTGTAAGTCCTGCTGCTGGGGTAAGTCCTGGATCCCAAAGGCTGGAGAGTCTCCGAATTCTGATGTCCACAGACAGGAGGGAAGAGCGTATCCCAGCTCCAGCAGAAATAGAGTGAGAGATTTGCTTTTTCCTCTGCTTCTGTTCTCTCGGGGCTCCCAGAGGATTGGATGGTGCCCCCCGGCACTGAGGGCAGATCTTTCCCACCTAATCCACTCATGTTTACATGCTAATCTCTTCTGAAAATATCCTTACAGAAACATCCAAAAATAATGCCTTACTTGATTTCTAGGTGTTCCTTAATCTAGTCAAGCTGACACCTAAAATTAACCATCACAGACACATAAATGCAAAATATATAAAATTCTACTGATTAGCAGAATTATAAACCACGGTCTAACAAACACCCCAACTCCTTTTCCTTAGCCTTTCCTATCTGATATATTAATTTTCATCTTCATATTCTTTAGCTTTCTATTCTTCTCTGGAATTTACCTGCTCTTATTTTTCTTGTTCT
>NW_007752725.1:5437-8738 GCF_000696425.1 Galeopterus variegatus
CTAACCAACACCCCAACTCCTTTTCCTTAGCCTTTCCTATCTGATATATTAATTTTCATTTCATATTCTTTAACTTTCTATTCTTCTCTGGAATTTACCTGCTCTTATTTTTCTTGTTCTCCCTACCCACTAACTAACATTGTTTTTAAATAAAAGATGGAAGTAGAGTTGAAAGAGCTTGGGCCAAATTTTTAAGTTTTAATATCAGTCAGTATCAATTAAGTGTACGGCTTAGACAAATTACAGGACTAACTTTCTGTCTCCTCATTTGCAAATAAATGAGTTGAAAATACTGGAGTTTCTTAAAATGTTTTCACAAAGCACTAATTATTGGGGTTACTTCGTGGTTTCATATTTTAAATAACTTCAGAAACACTATGTACTATAATCCCCACTTAGAGATTTATATTTCCCTTACATTAAAGTTTTTTAGAATAAAGTTATCAAATTAATTCAATGTGATCTATGCTCACATCATTCTTAATAAAATATTCTCAGCAACAAGTGGGCCATGATACATTTAGAGCAGCATTAGAACAAATTGTCTCTAAAAGCATTTTTAACCAACTTTTTAAAGAATAGTTTTCAATCTATAAAAATATTGTGAAGACAGTACCCCTTAGCCTGTTTCCTCTATTATTAGTATTGTTAACATTTGTTACAATTACCAATACCAATACACTATTATTAACTAATATCCATATTTTATTCAGATTTTCTCAATCTTTATCTAATGATTTTTTTTTCAGTTCCGGGATCCTATCCAAGACACCACAGTACATTTAGTCATCACGACTTCTTAGGCTCCTCTTGACTGTGATGGTTTCTCACCCTTTCCTTATTTTTGATGACCTTGAGACTTTGAGGAGGACCGGTCAGGAATTCTGTACAATGACATTCTATTCAAATGCATTGGATTTCTTTTCCTCATGATTAAACTGGGGCTTGAGGTTTGGGGGAGGGAGACCACAGAGATGAAGTGCACTGTCATCACATCATGTCAAAGGCACATACTTATCGACAGGACATATGACTGTTCATGTAGACCTCGGTCACTTGGGTAAGGTAGTGTTTGTCAGGTTTCTCCACTGTAAAGTTGCTCTTTTTGCCCCCCGTTTTTACTGTATTATTTAGAAGGCAGTCGCTATGCACAGTTAACACTTAAGGAGTGGGAAGATGTGCTCCACTTCCTTGAAGACCAAGTACCTACATACATTATTTGGAATTCTCCTGCATGAGGTCTTTGTCCCCTTATGCCCAGTTATTTATTAAAAATGTATTTATATCAGTATCGACTCAGATATTTATCTTATACTTCAGGTTACAATCCAATGCTACTTTATTTTTTTGCTCAAATTGTTCCAGCCTCGGCCATTGGGAATGTTTTCATTCTGGGTTGGTTTGGTTTTTGTTGTTTTTACACTGTCTTACTTTCTGGCACGACAAGATGCTCCAGGCAGATCATGTGTATTTCCTGCTCTACTTCTATTTCTAGAAGAAGTCACTTCTCCAAAGAGTCCTGGTTCCTTTGACTGGAGCATTAGAAACCAAGATCTGGGTATTAGGTATGCTCATTTCTACGGGGATAGTATTGGTTCTAGGCCCTCTCAGCTTACAGAGCAAGTGTATACTGAGCTCTGAATAAACACAAAACTATAAGCAGTTCTATATGTAACCATCCATTCCATTATTAAGTGTTAATGAGCTCAAACCGATGTCTCCAACCCTCTCTTGTTTGTAGCTTCCCACTCCAGCAGTGGGAAACCTAGCTCCCTGTCATTTGCCATCCACTTATTTAACTGTTCAGTTGAAATATCCATGTATTCTATATTAATACCAGAATTGCTATCTCATTCCTCTGTGGGAAACAGTTTTACCAACTAGAATATATGGCTTGTTTGCAGTTCATTTTGCTTTTAGTCTCACCATCTCCTTTCATTTGCAAAGATACTTAGATTAACACATTTCTCTCCCACTCTCTTCAATGAGGTTGCTTCCTACATTTGTAGTACAGTTAGATCGTTTGTCACATTCTGCATTTCAACCCCAAATCCCCAGACCACCTAAATGTGTTTTTGGGGGGTTGTTATTGTTTTAAATTTGCATACATTGAGCTTTACTGTTTGTGCTGTAAAGTTTTTTGGTTTTTGACAAATGCATAGTATCATGTTTCCACAATTACAGCATCATACAGGGTGGTTTTTACTGACCCCCCAAATGCTCTACGTTTCACTTATTAAATGCCCTCACTGAACCCTTTGATAAATCATTTACTTTTATGGTTGAATAATACTCCCTTGTATGGATGTACCACAGTTTTTTTTCCCACGCATTCATCTATTGTAGAACATCTTGGTTGCCTCTAGTTTCTGGCAATTATGAATAAAGCTGCTGTATACATGCATGTGCAGGTTTGGTGTGGACATGTTTTCATGTAAGATAAAAGACTCTAGCTTTGTGAGAAACTGCCAATCTTTCTTCCAAAGTGGTGGGGGTTTATATCGATTTTATATCTTTTTTTCATAATATATGCATTTAATGCTGTGAATTTACCTCTACGTACTCTTTTCACTTTTTCCCACAAACTTTGATAAGTTGTAATTCTACTTTCATTGAATTAAAAATATTTTTAACTACTCTTTAGATTTCTCTTTGGACCCATATGTTATTTAGAAGTGTGTTGCTTAATCTTCAAGTATTTGAGAATTTTTCGGCTCTTCCTGTTATTTATTTTATTTGATTTTATTGTGGTCTGAGAGTATATTCTGTATGATTTTGATTCTTTTGAATGTTTTAAGGTGTTCATGGCCTATACTGCAATCTTGATGAATGTCCCACACAAATTGGAGAAGTATGTGTATTCTGCCGTTACTGAATGGAGTATTCTAGAAATATAAATTAGGTCAGTTTAATTTACAATGCTGTTCAGGTCAACTATATCCATATTGGTTTTTTGCCTGCATGACCTATTAATTATTCATCATGGGTGGGGGAGATGTCGTTGAGGTCTCTAAGTACAACAGTGGATTTGTCAATTTCTCCTAACAGTTTTATCAGTTTCTGCCTCACATATTTTGATGTTCTATTGCTAGATGCAAACAAATTATAGGATTGTTGTGTCTTTCTGAAAAATTGACCCCTTCATTATTGTGTAATGCCATTCTTTATCTCTACTCTTTTGTCTGAAATTAATGTAGCTACTCCAGCTTTCTTTAATATATCTCTTTACTGTTGGCCTGACGTTATCTTTATATTTAAAGTGGTTTCTTGTAGACAGTATATAATTGGGTATTATATCTTT
>NW_007752726.1:0-8738 GCF_000696425.1 Galeopterus variegatus
TTTGACACAAAGCATCAGTAGTAGCTATATTTGATTGTCTAGGACTAATTAAATTATTGAAATCAGTAGAACTTTGTAACTTATTCTACATTTCTTGGCTGTTAACTTGTCAAGTGTGTTGGGTTAAGGATGCTTATTGATTTTCAAGACCATTCTGGGAGGAGGCAACTTTTCACATTTATTCAAGTGGCCCTAGTTCAATTTCAAGCCTTTACAGTGAAACTCACTGCTCTGGCCCAGTTATGTATGTATGTGTGTATCTACTTATCTGTAGTAGTCCATGGTACTAAAATATTAAAGTACCTGATATATACTCTGCATTTACCTCAACTTATTTTAAGATATTTGACAGAAAGCTTATTTTCAAATGATAGTTCTCTCAAGTAAATGACTGGAGTACTAGTGTGCCCAAGGTGAATTTAGGAAAAGGCCGGTCAAGCATACATGGCTGGGATTTTGTATTACTAGTCTGTTAGTCCATGTGATGAATGAGTCCCCTTGATTACTACTGGGACAATGTCACGAAATATTTTTGTGATCTGCCCTATCAAAATATAACTAAGAATTTGACAATAAAATGTCCAAAGTAAAGAATGTCATTATGCAATATTTATTCATACTATCCACAAGAGCTACTCTTTGCCAGGAACCATGAAGCAGTATAACAGATACTCTCTCCTCTCTGTAGAGGGGCAGAAGGCCTATGTTCTGAGGGTTCCAGAGTACAGATTCAGGAACATGGCACTCACCATTTTGAGAAATTGAGAAAAAAAAATTACCTTGGTGATCTGAAACTGAACACAATTTTAAGGAGAAACACCAGTGTATGTGACAGTGTTTGTTTAACTTCCTAATATCCTTACAACTCACAGAAAGTTTGGAGCAATGCCTCCTTGATAATCAAGAGAAATGAAAGACAGTAAAATTTACTAAGTTGCTACTATGTGCTAGGCAACTGCATCTGGATGAAGTGAAATCAAAATTCAGTAATATAATACTGTTAAGGCCTCAGAAAAAGATCCCCCTTACTGGTAAATCATTATGTCTTGCAAAACAAAGCAAATATGTATGCCAAATGGTGTTGGGATTGAATACTCTGGGGTGGGAGGTGTGAGTGTGTATGTGTGTGTATTCTAAATTACTGTAGATGTATGCTATTACAGTGTGTGATGGCAAAAAAATGAATAATAGTATTGAAATTAACATTATTAAAGAAATATCATGTAATAGAGAGTGGAGAACATTGTTGAAAAGTAACCAAGTGGAGACCAGAGTAGGCAGGAACTGGAAATGTTTAATTTAGTGTTATCTGGGAGCTGAGGAGAAGTCACAATGCTGGAAATAAATTAGTAAAGAAGTCTGAGATGAAGGTATCCACTTTAAAAGTAGAAATCAGGCCAAATCTGTTCAATAAATCACCTATTAGTTTCTTGAAGATTCTCACAACATTCCAGCCAAATCTCTGGAGAAATCTGACCAAAAATATACTCCATAGACCTTCAGAGAAAATAAAAGTACTGTCAATTCAGAATTACAGTCACCAAGAAAGCAATTTTTGAGAGTTTAAGACACAGAAGTGAATAGGTTATGACCACAAGTAAAGACACATAATATCTGTCCAAAACTCATTTTGAAAGAAAAAAACAGAGAGAATATTAAAGGTTTAAAAATAAGAATTACAACATATATTGGCATCAGTGGGATATCAAGCAGGTAAGGGAAGCAAATTGAGAATTCCAGTACCTCAAATCAATAAGCTCATTCATTTGAACACTCCAGACTGCTGTCCTTGTCATCACTTATTCTAAACACCTATCTCTCCTTCATCTCCTTTCCTCTGACCATAATCATGAAAATAGAAGGAAGGGATAAATAAGAGGAAGGAGAAGCTAAAGAGCTCAGCTCATTCCCAGTACGGCATTCTGCTCTCTAACCCGGATACCACACCCTCCTCATCCACGGCGACCCACACCCTCCATCTGTCCACCACTGTGACTTCCTCATGCCCACTCATTCTACCCACTCTTACTCCCCGCGGTTTCACAAGTTTCCCTCTTCTTTATTCTTATTTTCTTTCATTCACAACCCTCAGCTCCCACTCTTTCAATATGATGTACAATTTCAGCCTGAAGACAATATTAGCACAAGAGGAAGGAAAAGATGTGATGTGGAAGCACAGGTCCAAATATGCAGAAAAATGGTAAATTTCAATATAAAGCTTGAAAATACCATGGGCAAGTTATTATCCCATTACAAAGCATACATGAATTACGAAATTTGGTCTTAAATGGTATTTACTAACTCTCTTCAAGAAAGAGTACATTTCACATTCTTATAACATATTCTCACTGCTGTCGTAGTGAACATGGCTTCTTAAGATGGTACTAGTTAGCGTAGTTAGCAAAGCCGTACAGGAATGTGGGAGGAGAGTTATCTTCTTCTTTTTTTCTGTAGGTTTTATTATTGTGTCCTCAGATTCATAATGGAAAAATCATGCTGATTATACCATAAATTATACAGAATGTAAATAAGACATTGGGATCGAATAAAAAGAGTTACTGAGAATTTATATTTATTTTACAAAATTGATGTGAAAAGGGGGCAGATTGATGGAAAAACATTAAGAAAATGTAGCATAATTCTGACTCCATAACTCAAATGGCTGCTGCCATAAAGTCTAATTTGAACATAAGCAACTTAATTAAAACAGAGACACCAGGTCACACAGGTTAGAATCTGACACATTGGCTGGTAGAAAGCTGCTGATGCTGTGTGTGGTGACAGCGGTGTTTCAGCTCTCAGAAGATTGAGATAGCAGTTAGACCCCAGGACAGGCATATTATGGTCAGGAAGAAGCTAAAGAGTGGCAAGAGGACTCACAGATGACCAAATACTAATGCAGAGAAGAAACAGGTGCGTCCGTCATATACACCAGCATGGATGCCATATGTGAGGTGGAAAGAGGGTGGCTGAAGCAGAGCTTTAAGAAATCTTGAGAAGGTATGACTTACCTATCTCTTCTCAGGTAGGACTGAAATTCATATTCTACAATGATTCTGCTAGTGCGAATGAGACCTATTTCTGAACATAACCTTTCAGAAGAGTGATTTTCAACTGTTTCTTCATCATGACACTTGGGTAATTGTCTCACCCACAGCACGATCATGTGTGTTCCCAGATTAGGGGCAAGGACTATACAAGGCTCCATGCTGTGTTCAGTCCCTGGACTGTTAGAGTACATTCCACCTCTCATTTTAAATAAGCATTTCCAAGGCATGACCTCGAATTTGTGCTGGTATCTTTCAACTTATACTTAAAAAACAAAACTGTCACAAATTTTAGTACCGCACACTATTAGAAAATTACTCATCACATGACCCTATAATTTTCAGCCCAGTTTTCACTTTTCTTTGCATCTGTCCATACAATGCTCTGAGTTCCAGTGCCACCACAAATCTCTACTTTCTGTGGCTATGTAATTTATCCTAATTCCACTAGCAACTCTTAATGGCTTGTTCCAACTATTTGGGTTAAGAATACTTGCAGGAAAGTGGAAGAAAAATGGAATTCCTCCAAAATATATCTGGACAGGATAGTTGCAGTGAAATAAAAGCACATTTATGAAGAGAATAAAATAGACATGCCTGGGAAAGTGATTTCTTACTGGAGAATAAACTAAGGGTAAATAAAAATACAAGGTGGAAAGCTCAGAGCCAGAAAATACAGAAGTAAGAGATTGCTGATTGCTTCCATAAAGGATTATGGGATTATTGCTGTAAGTATCAGAGCACACACTCTGAATTTGGCTTTATGCTCAGTGATTTGTTCTGGCTACCATCTGGTCCTTCAATATGAAATAAGTAGTGTTAATATATTTAACTTGTTTTATTGGGGTCAGATAGTCAGACATTTTAAAAATTATTATGAATGTAGTTCCTGTTCTGTTCTCTCATATTTCTACTTAAAGTTCTATGGAAATGTCACATTCTTCAATAGGAACTTTAAGATACAGAATAATAATAAGAAAGACATCCTCTGCTTTAGAAAGGTCATCTCCTGAGCATTATTTAAATCTTTAATAAAAAGTAAAGAAGATCTTATAGTTTCCAGGAAGAAAAGAAACATGATGCTCATCTTGGTACTTAGCAATTAGTTTTTTCTTAGGTACAGACTTGCCCATTCTATTTATCAGAGAGAACACTTGTCAAATAGCAACACTAGCTGTTACTCAATAATTTTACCTTAATAGTTCCTAAAACTTCCTTTCCTTTTTTTCATTTATGTACGAAGATTCAAAGCAGCAATCTAAGGCTTTGATATTTAAATTATTTGGCAATTTTATGTCCACTACATGGTACATTTGAAAACAACAATTATTTTCAGGACAACAGAATAATGTCTGAGAAAACATTTCCAAACATATAGCTTTACATCAATAGTGAATCAATTTTTCTCCTCTTAGACTTGAATATTTCTAAGGAAAAAATGTGAAATTCCATCATCTATTGAAACTAAAAGTCGGTTATTTTCCCTTATGCTTGCAAGTGGAACGAAATAGTTAATGCAACTGTCCATCATCTATTGAAACTAAAAGTCGGTTATTTTCCCTTATGCTTGCAAGTGGAACGAAATAGTTAATGCAACTGTGTTCTATATTGCACTCTTCAAATTAAAACTAAACTTTCAAATAACTTTGTTCATTCAATACCCTGGAACTTGGCTAGAGCACTATTCATCATAACATGGAATTCAGTATAAGACTCTCTTGGATCCCATTCAAAGGTTGAAATACAAAAAGAGCCTTGTTTATAGGTTAGCTTTTTTCCATAGACTCAGAAAAATGCATAGTTGTGTGATTTCAATAGAAGGAGAATAACTGCTTCCAACTTATGATTTCATAATTTGGTGAGAAAAGATAGTTCTCTTTCTGTCAAAAGAGCAAAACTCACAGATGATATCAACAATTCAGGTATAAATTAAATCTGTTTTTTAATTCAAAGAAAAAATAAATTATAGATAAAAAAATCTACCAAAGTTACTAGAAGTTCACGACAATTTCCTATTTAAGTGATTAGCCAAGAGTTTTAAACACAATTTAAAAAATCTCCAGTTTTCTTCTTCCCTTGAGGAGACAATTTACTGCAGCTCCATATTTGTTACAATGAAATGCTACAGTACAATTTACTAGTAATTTATATACTATAGTAGCTGGTAACAATAATTTATGCCTAAATTTATTATACATTGCAATAGTGCAGTATAGTGATTTTCATTTGTATAATGATTTTTACTCTTGAAGAGAATATTCTGTCATATCATTCTGATCATTTATTGGTACATTTTTCATAGAAGTTAGATAAAGACCTAAGTTCTTAAGCAATCATATACTTATATTTACTTTGCTGAAAGCTCCTACATAATGAGCATAACTACATAAATTGTTTCACTTTGATATGTAGGGAAATTAAATTTTGAGCTCCACTCTGCAAAATGAATTATGAGACAAAAATAGCTTCCGTGACTGTCCTGATGATTCCTGAGCCACACATGAAGTTGATTAATAGCACAGCAATATACCTTGACTAAACCTAATTACTTACATGTCACTTAATATTGACAAGGGGAAATGAGTGATGTGAAAACACTTTCAACCACATGTCCTGAAACTGTACTCATATACCTCTTTCCTCAATAATTATGTATGTTTTGGTCTTGAGCTTTACCTGCCTTTTTGGTTATTTATTGGAATATTTATTTTAAAAATCAAAATTTTTTTCTCATACACTAGGAAAATCACCAAACTACAGGTTATTAGAAGTAAAGATGTTTTATGATCCTAGCAATATGATGATGTGATATATTATTTTAATAAAAAAACATTGCTTATTAAGTACATTTTATCCCAGTTATCTGTAAATAGGTAGAAATTATTAGAAAACAACTGAAAACCATTTACTCCTTGATGGAGTTTAGATGTGTTGTCCCCTCCAAAACTCATGTGGAAATTTGATCTCCAATGTGGCAGTGTTGGAAACTGATTGAGTCATGGGGGTGAATCCCTCATGAATGGACTAATGCTCTCCCAGGGGGAGAAGAGGTAGTGAGTGAGTTCCCACTCTATTAGTTCCAATGAGAACTGATTGTTTAAAGGACACTGGCACCTCTTCTCTATCTCTCTTGTTTCCTCTCTCCATGTGATCTGCTTGTACCTGCCGGCTGCCTGCCACTTTCTGCCATGAGTAGAAGCAGCCTGAGGCCCATGCCAGATGCAGTTGTCCCAGAATTGTAAGCAAATAAACCTCTGTTCTTTATAAATTACCCAGTCTTAGATAATTCTGTTATAGCAACACAAAATGGACTAAAACATTCCCTCTATCAACATTTTAATTCCAGAAGATTTCTCCACCACCTAGTTTGGTTCTCAATACTTCATGCTCAATAATTAACTCAAAATCCTGCACATTTAAATCACTGATGATAAATAATACTTATGAATTCTAGACAATTATAACTTTTTTCTTACATTATTCTTAAATGCCCCGTTCCATATTAACTATCTTTCTATTTAATTCATTCAAGCTCTTCATCTTTCTGCTTTAGAAAGTTGTGTAGTAAAGAATTTGGTCTTACTGAAAGAGAGATGTTGCCTTCACAGTCAGCTTCTTGGAGGTAATCTATGTTAAAAGATAAAAGTGTCTTTGTTCAGGATGGAAACTCGCCACGTCCAACAGTCTTAGGCTGGAGTATGGATGTGGCAAAAAGACTGACTATGTGATTTAAGGGCTTTGGGTCACACCATATCAGTTGACTTGGTGACTAAGTTCAACCATGAAGGCAATCAATCAATCGATCATGCACATGTAATGAAGCCTCAACAAAATCTCCGAACATACAGGCTTGGATAAATTTCCCTGGCTGATAATACTCTCTGCATGTTGTCATAAATCAATTCTGTGAAGGTAATGCATCCTGATTCCATGGGGAGAAAAATGGAAGCTTTACATTTGGAACTGTACCAAACTCTGCCCTATGTGTCTCTTCCTTTGGCTGATTTTAATCTGTTTTTTCCTTGTAATAATCTGTAACTTTAAATACAGTAGCTTTCAATGGGTTCTGTGAGAACTACTAACAAATTGTCCAACCTAAGAGTGGTTTTGGGGACTACCTGAGTCAACTCTTGCAGATGGTGTCAGAAGTGAGAGCAGTCTGCAAAGGACTGTGTCCTCAAACTGTGCAGCTGGGCTAACTCCCATGGAGAAGTACTTAGATGACACACTAACTAAAAGTGAAACACACACACACACACACACACACACATTCATAAAATTCAAATACATAAACACAGAAACTCAGTTCAAACATAAAAGTGAACATCGATAGTTCAAACTATAGATTGACAAATGTATTTTCAATAACTTACTGTCAGAGCCACATTGCTTCTTCTCATGCCTCTTGAACTATAAATGGATTTTAATAGTTAATTTGTATTGATACAAAATAGCTTAAATATAAGAGCAAAACTCTCTTTAGTACATAAAGGCCTCTAGAATTGAAAGTACTAAATCATTAATTTTTTGTCTTGATGAAAAGGAAATAACCACATGGGATAGTGGAAAAATGCAATTAAGTATAACTCCCTGTAATTTTTTTCATTTTTTAAACACAAAGGGTAGTTCCTTTAATCAGTTTTCTTAAGACATCATTTTTAGGACCTCACCTCATTACAGTATTTTTGTGTGTGTGGCTACATCCACATTCATCAACATCAACGTTACAATGAAGAATCTGGAATTCCAAATTTAGCTTGCTTAGTACATGAAATTTGATAAGAGTAAAATGGTATTTCTCTGATCAAACAGTGATAGTAGACCATTATATGATGATGAATATCATTTTATGAAAAGAAATTGAGGAGGAAAAGAACAGATTGATTTAAAACAAGACAAAAATCATTTCTATTTGCTTTCATTTTGTTCTACTACATCACTTTCTACTACAGTGGGTATCAAATCAGCAACCATTAGAACCAACTAGAGAGTTCTTTGATGCCCAGTCCTAATCCAAGGTATTCCAAATTGGTAGATTAGCTAGAATCCTGAGTTTCTGCTTTTTACCAAGCTCTCTCTTTAGACAGCTTTGTTGTGTACCAACGTTTAAGAGCTACTGATCAACTAAATGAAATTTCTTAAGTACTGGACCTAGCACACTGCTTTGCACTAAATAAATGTAAAATTTAAATTAATTAGGAATTAAAGTTTTCAACACTGAATTAACCATGTTTGTCTTATTAACTTCTGATTTTTGTCAGGTAATATTTGTATTTAAATTATTTCCATGACAATTGATTTTGTTTGACAGTATATTTTGCTGAATTCTTTACAAAAAATTAACTCTTACAAAAAAAAAAAAAAAAGTCTTGTTCTGAATGTTTTAACGTTTCATTTGACAATATTTAGATAAGAGTTGTTTTCAGTAGGCACTTTTTAAACATTTTATGAATGTGAATATTCAATTCACACACTTAAAATAATGAACCAATTAATATAAGGAAACTGGCATTGAACATAAAAATTTATATTTCTTTATTTAATATAAAACTACCCCCCATATTATTCATATGATAGTACAATAAAATTTAAAATTAGAGCAAGAGCAAGTTTCTTAAATTTTGTGTATTGAGTAACATGATTCTTATAAAGGTGAAATATTTGATTCACTTAAAAAATGAGGGGCCAGCC
>NW_007752727.1:0-308 GCF_000696425.1 Galeopterus variegatus
CTCATACAATATAAAGTGAAAACAATTGCTCACGCAACATGATTTAAAGTGCCTTAAAAATCTGTGAGAGTACTTCAAAAAGCTCTTGGAAAGATCAGTATTATCTTTTAGTTCTGTTTTTCCACCAGCTTTTGGAGGCACCCTGGTATGCTCAGGCTGAAAGCATATGAACCGAAATACGAACACTGTCGTACAGATACTGGTATTATAGTAATTATCATTTTCCTGTGTCTTTTTGCCCTTTTTGATGACAATGTAATGATGATTGCTTTATGATCAGAGAACAGCAGAGTTACAGGCAGCAGGAC
>NW_007752727.1:2004-3034 GCF_000696425.1 Galeopterus variegatus
CCCCACACAGAGGTGAGAGTTTTAACCCAGGCCTTTTTGGTTTGAGGGTTTATTTCCTTTTCGTTGCCTTTAAAAGAATACTATAAGCGAATAACTTCTGCAGTGAAATCCTATGCTCTTCTAAGGCATTGAAAGTGTTTATTAGCACAAATGCATTTATTCACTCACCGCTGAAGAGCAGCTCTGGGCCAGACGTTTTCCTGGTGCTAACAGCATCAAGATGACTAAGACACAGCTCTTGTATCCATGGAGAAAGGAGACCTTTATCCACTCACAACAGAATCCAACAAATAGACAATCACCCTATCATTTAACAGCACATTAAACCCTTACTCTGTGTCAGACGTCCTGCAAAGATAGGGGGTGTCAGATCAAGGGTGTGCTCGGTAACTCCAAGGAGCTTGGGGGGATCAAGCGCTAGGTCACGAGACACCGTCACAACACAGGAGGTCATGTGGGCAGCTTAGGGAAGTCGAGGCTTTTCTGATCATGGACTGAACATCTAGGAGGTCTCATTGGTACAGGGAGACTCCAGGGATATTATCAGCGTGTGACTCAATTCTCCCTGCCTTGTTTCTCTCCACATGTGCCTTTATTTAGAGAAGAAAGAGATAGAATAATGTCTGCAAAAGTGTTTCAACAAACAGGTTAATTCATCCAGAAAGACTTTGCTGAGACTTCCCCACTTCACCTGTGCCAGCTCTGGGTGGAGATGGAGCCGTACAGGGGGTGACGATGGAGACAAAGCAGATTTCTAAAATACACCTGCCTCAGGTTGAGTCTCCTGATCTTGGTGTCGTCATCTTGCTCCATAGGTAAAAGTAGGATGCGGTTCAGATTGCTATTCAGTAACTGATGTATCACTTGCTGACAAAGAAAGGTCAAAAATATGGAAAATGCACATAGACACTTTAGCTTTAAGATGTATATTGTAATCATGGTTATAACTTCTGTATTTTACCTACCAATGAAAGTGGGACAACTCTGGAGTGAGGCATCTCCCTCCCATGTGAACTTTCCTATAAATTCC
>NW_007752727.1:4923-5289 GCF_000696425.1 Galeopterus variegatus
TTTTTTTTTTTTTTTGTCATTGGCATAACAAATTTACAAATGACCTAAACCTTGAAAAATCATACTTAAAAGAACAAAATCTATGAAAAATATGAGCCATTCCTGGAAATAGTAAGGGCTCAGTAAAGGCAGCTGCTGCGATTGTTATTCAGACTGTGCAGAGGAACTCTTTAGGGCTGTAATACAACACAATTAGCTGTAAAGGCAAACCTAGGCTCGCTGCAGTCCCTTGGATCTAGGGGCCTAGAGACTGGGTCTATTGGTTTCCCTACGTGCAGAGACTGGGGCCCTGGCTCAGCCTGACTGTGGGTGGGACACTAATCTCAGCCTTGCCGCACAGGCCTCCCCTGACTGGCCTGGGAGGAC
>NW_007752727.1:8456-8736 GCF_000696425.1 Galeopterus variegatus
TCGGTAACTCCAAGGAGCTTGGGGGGATCAAGCGCTAGGTCACAAGACACCATCACAACACAGGAGGTCGTGTGGGCAGCTTAGGGAGGTCGAGGCTTTTCTGATCATGGACTGAACATCTGGGAGGTCTCAGTGGTCCAGGGAGACTCCAGGGACATTATCAGCGTGTGACTCAATTCTCCCTGCCTTGTTTCTCTCCGCATGTGCCTTTATTTAGAGAAGAGATAGAATAATGTCTGCAAAAGTGTTTCAACAAACAGGTTAATTCATCCAGAAAGAC
>NW_007752728.1:0-1998 GCF_000696425.1 Galeopterus variegatus
TTTTTTCTTCCTTTATTAAAAATATAATGCAATTCCTATTTGTATTAGCTTCTTTCCTATTTTTTACTTCTGCTAACATGGCATATTATAATAATTGCTACATGAATGTTAAATTCTTCCTGCATTTCTGGAGTAATCTCAGCTTGATCATGATGTAGTATTTTATTGTTTCTGTCACTGAATTACTTTTTCAAATTAGGATTCATCCTATTATTTTGTTTAGGGTTTTTTGTATCTCTCTCTCTTATTTCAATTATTTTTAGCATAAATGTGTTCATATTATCCTCTTATTACTCTTTTGATGATCATATATTCTATAGTGATGTCCTCTTTTTCTTTTTATTACTGGCATTGCACTGGTAAGTTATGCCTGTTTCGTACTTTCTTTGGGAGATGGGTGGTGTTTGTATATTTTTGGTTTTATTGATCTGTGCTATCAATATTTTTAAGAGTATTTATTGATCTTTTCAAAGGATGGACTTTTGACTCAATTATTTCTACTATATATTTTTCTATTTTATTATTATTATTTTTTATTTAAAATTGCTTCCTTTAACGTTGAGCAAAATGCTTCAGTCACTGATTTTCAACCTTTCTTCATTTGTAATAGATGCATTAATGTCTATAAATGTTCTTCTACACAATGCTTTAAGTGAATCTCATATCTGCAGGTATCTGTTTTTTTGCTTGTATGCTTTGGTTGAATATGTCCTAACTTCCTTTATGATTCCATCTTTGATACACATTTTATGTTTAAATGCATTGCTAATTAGTAAACATTTGGGTGATTTTTTAAACTATTGCTTGTACTTAATTTCAGGCTTAATTCTACACTGGTAAAAGAGCATACTCATTATGATTTCAATTCTTTAGCATTATTGAAGTTCATTTTATAGTCTGCTGTTCAGCATAAAAGTTTATTAAGGGCTCTGTTGACAAGTCTGTGTATGCTGCAGTCATACATGCCCTGTTTATATTATCTTGGTTACATTACTTAATGACAATCTGATTTTCTGTGTCCTTACTGATTTTTTTTAACCTGCTTTTCATACTATTTTGTTAGCTACTTTTAATTCCTTTAAAATATCATAGATACATTTTGAGGCTATATTATGTGAAAACTAGTATAAAATTATTCTGTTTCCACAGTGGATTGATTCATCATTATGAAATGTCCTTCTTTAGCTCTAGTCATGCTTCTGGCTTCAAGAATATTTTATCTCATATTAGTATGATAACACCAATTTCCTTAGGTTACCGATTCATGTATACCCTTTTTTATATTCTTACATACAACATCCTTATTTTTAAAGCAGCACAAGAAATTATTTGATTTGTGCATATATCTTTGCCTTTTTTTATTATTTTGTGTCTAGCTTTTTATTTTATTCTATTTTAAAAAATATTTTTGAATGAAAACACCACAAATTAAATTTAAAGTCAATTGATAAGGAAATTTAATTAATTCAATTAATTTAATTAATTCAAAGATTAATATCAATGCAAAAAAAAACTCTTAAAAATGAATTAGAAAAATCTAAGCAGAAATTTGGTGAAGGACATGAGCATAAGACACTAACCCCAAAGAAACACACGTGGCAATAAGAACATTCTAAGATGTTGTGGCAGGCGGGGAGCTGGCTGGTCCTCGGCTCCCTTCTCAGGACCCCAGGAGGCTGGCTTAGTTGCTTGCCTGGTTGTGGGTAGGCACATGGCTTAAGGCCAATGGCCCCGTCTCAGGACCCCAGTATCTTTGCCTTTTAATTAGAACATGTAGTACGTTTATGTTTAATACCATTATTAATATCAACTTGCTATTCATGGTATACTGGTTTCTCTTTACTTTTTTAAAGAAAAGGCATAACAAATTTTATTATTTGACGTGCTGGGAAAGGCAAAGCATGGGCAAAGCAAAGTACTTTTCTATGCTACTTTGTCTCTACTTTTTTTTTTTTTTTTTTTTTTTATTTTTTTTTGGTTTTTTTTTTTTTTTTTTTT
>NW_007752728.1:2989-3397 GCF_000696425.1 Galeopterus variegatus
ACAATCGCACAGGACACCAACATAAGAAAAGATTACTCTGAAACCATCATGAAGTGGGACAAAAGGACACCTTCCTAATTTTGTCTAAGAGAAGACAAAACCATGGTCACTGGGCAACCCACAAAATAACAAACAACATCTTCTGCTGGCTGAAATGAGTGACTGCTCTTCTTCACAAATTACAGCTTTATTCCTCCTCTAATCTGTCTTCTTCCTCAATAAGATTTATTGAAATACGCAATCATAGAATGATCTTTTCTACCTAACAGTGTGAGTATCTGCTTCTATCTTTTCTTCCTTCCAGAGTGAGTATCTGCTTCTTTGGATTGTTTTCAAGATCATCCACCCAAAATTCTAAAACACATTCTTTCTAATGCCCATTACTGAGATGTCAGATGGTTTCCCATG
>NW_007752728.1:3661-4250 GCF_000696425.1 Galeopterus variegatus
TTACTACATTGGGCCTAAATATGTTTTTAAGTTTATTTATCCTGCTCAAGGTTTGCAGAATTTCTCCAGTATGTGAGTTTGTGCCTTTAATCAGTTTTGGAAAATTCTAAACCATTATCTCTTCAGACTTTGCCTGGGCTCCATCGTATCTTTTCTTTCCTCTTGGATTCCAAGTATACATAAGTTAGGCTCATTCAGCCTCCTCTTCGTGACTCTTGTAAGTTTTCTGAATGTTCTCATATTTTTTTTTCTCTGTGCTTTAGTTTGTGTATGTCCCATTGACCTGTCTTGCAATTCACTAATGCTATTCCTTTCTGTGTATAGATGTTCTGTCTCACCAGACTCAGACAAGTTGATAACCAGTGAACAGTGAACCTGATGCATAGGCAAAATTTGGCAATTAAAAACATTTTTTTTTAATTCGAATCAATATCTTTGGATTATTCTTCTCTTCTAGAGCAAGTTTTGGTGTACTGATTTTCAAATATTTTGTAAATATATTTAAGAGATGTTTCTTATATTTGTTCTAACTTTTCCTCTTCACTACATATTAATTACCAGCATACTTATAATTTTCTCCAAAAAAAGT
>NW_007752728.1:5129-5954 GCF_000696425.1 Galeopterus variegatus
TGCTGTCATTAAAATTTAGAATAATTTTTCAGGTCTCTGGAGTGTAAGATTACATTGTCAAACTTTTGCTGATTATATTTTTATATGCCTTACCATTTTTTACATTAAACATAAAATGTCTCAATAGAGTATCTTTAAAAATCATAATAAAAGTAAAAAACAAGTTTACAAAAAATAAAATTTTAAATTATTTAATTACTGTCTTAATTTTCTAGGGCTACCATAACAAAAAACAATGGGCTGGTTGGCTTAAAGAGCACTTCTGGAGGCTGAAAGTCCAAGATGAAGGTGTTGTTATGTTTGGTTTCTTCTGAGGTTATCAGATGGCTGCCTTCCTGATGTGTCCTCACATGGTTTTTATTTCTGGTGTCTTTTTGTGTGCCAGAATATCCTCTTCCTATAAACACACAACAGTCAGATTAGAATAGGGTCCACCCTAAGGGCTTCATTTAAGCATAATCACCTCTTTCAAGGCCCTGTTTCTAAATACATAACATTCTGACATACTGGAGGTTAGGAATTTCACATACGAATTTTGGAGGGTGCACAATTAAGCCCATAACAATAATCTTTTACAAACATTTTTCTTAAAAATTTTTGTCATGCATGAGAGTAACATTATAAAATATACAAATAAATAAACACAATAACCTAGAAAATTAACAATCATAAATTATTTTCTGCACCTGTTTTTAATTTTTATGCTTAAAATATGAATAGTGATATCACCTGTTTCCTTGTGATTTCTAATAAAATATTTTAATATCCAGCTGCCTCTTCTTCTAGTGAAAAAGACTTCAGAATATCAGTTTTGACTAATGTCTT
>NW_007752728.1:6751-8736 GCF_000696425.1 Galeopterus variegatus
ACATACTTGAGTTTTCCAAATGAAACACAATAGCACCTTTAAAAAATTATAGTTTGAAAAAATTTTAAACTTTTTTTAGGTGATTAATAATTAGTTCTTTTAATAACTACAAATTGAGTTTCCTATTCCATTTTTTTATCATATTCTAAAAGACTTAAAAATTCTCCTAATGGAAAGGAAATGCCAATTTTTCTTTTTTCTTTTGTTTGCATAAATAATTCAGTGAAAATAACATTTTTATTCCCTTTTATTAGGCACAGTCCACTATTAGATATTTTGAGATATATAAATCTCATTGACAAGGCCCCCAACATCTTTATTTTTTTAATTTCCTTTCCTTCAGGGGTAACTGCTCCCACCAATTCTCCTGCTGCAGTTACCAACCATTGTTCAGTTTCCATACTTAACATGTTCCAGTAAGATGTTTATCCCAAAGTATACCTGAGGATCACTTTAAATAAATGTGTAAGTGATTACCACATGTTATTGTCTCTCTTCATATCTGACACTTTCATTAATTTAAATCAAAATCTTAAGAGGAAAGAAAACCCTGATATTATAGTTTCAGGTATAACCTGGTATATAAAAAAATTCTTAAGGGGGATTAGTCTTCCCCAATATCCCTTATATAAATTTTCTGCATAGTCACAGTATTTATTTTGGTAAAACACAAATTATATTAGAATATTATATCAATTTATTCTGTGTGTAAAATTCCACTTAAAAAACTATATAATTCTCAGTTATGGAGAGGACAATATAGAAATTCCATAATAAGCCAGGAATACTCAATAATCACCCTCAGGCCCAGTGATTCACTAACTCACAGGCCTCAAAAAAGCTGTTAAATTCATAATTATGGTTCGTTACAGTGAAAGGATACACACTGAAATCAACACAAGGAAAAGGATCATGGGGCAAAGTCCAGGAGAAACCTCAAGGACATATTTCTCCCAGCAATGATGTGGGATAACCCGTGCAGAATGTTGCCAACTAGGAACCAGAGTTTTATTGGTATTCAGACACATGGGTATGCAGCACCCACGTGGCTGACCTCGCTACTCCAACACCGTCCCCATTCCCCATCCCTCAGCAAAAATAGACATTCACCTTAAGTCACATTGTTAAGATACATTTATCGGATCAAACTGGTACGGAATGACCTAAGCCCTCAGAAGTTCACAAAAACACTCATATCATGCAGAATATTTCAATGTCTAAGAGGTTATCTCCCACCAGCTGACAAAGGACTAGTCCTAAACACAGGTCTTTCACATCAATATGTAGTGTTTGAGAAACCTGGGCTGCTGAGTGACCCTTCCCTGTCCACCTAATGTATTAACAAATTTCTTTTCTAGAACCATCATCTCCCACATTTGCTGCTACAGTCTCATGTCATCCCATGCTCTGGGTACAGGGAATTACTTTTGATTCCCAGGACACATCTATTATTTCATGTTTCTATATTCTAGGCCCTCAACCAGTTTAAACATCATGGATCCTTTAAACCCCTCTTGGTTCAAATGTTTCGTTGTCTGTTAGGTGGAATGTCTATGGGACATTATATAAGTGTCTGGATGACATTATATAAGTGGCTGCTTGACATACTAGGAAACAGCCAAGACTTGAAGCTGAGAGTGCTGGGTCCAAGTTTAATTTCTGCCATTTTCTAACCGATTGTCTTTATGCTTGTCAGGTAAGTACTTCAAGGCTATGAAGTGATGATTTTAATGCCTGTCTCATAGATAGGAAAATTGTGAGACTAAACTGAGTTACTGACTCTGACAAACAAATTAAGATTTGATGAATGGGTGTTATGTGTATGCATGTGTGTATTCACTGATATGTTATCATCAAATTAGATTTGACAAATGGTTTTAATATCTGCATATGTATTGAACCCTAGTTTTAATATATAAAACATATAGTGTATAGAAACTATTATGTATGTTTATTAAAACTTTTTGTTTAAATCCAATTATCTA
>NW_007752729.1:0-259 GCF_000696425.1 Galeopterus variegatus
ACATTTTACTGATGCTTAGGAGCAATGAAGAAACCACATTAGTAGTCTCAAATTCCCAGCTTAGTAACAACACAGACAACAGCTTATTTTAAAGTTTCTTCAGACAGGCTTCTCTTCAAGAAGACACTAAACGTTTTCTCTACGTATTCAGCTCAAATAAACAGCCTTGTTTTTCCTAAGCATGGATACAACACAAAAGCAGACTGTCTACCAGGGCTCACAGGTGTAGGGGTAGGAAGGGCTTCCTGAGAACTGGCTC
>NW_007752729.1:1615-3042 GCF_000696425.1 Galeopterus variegatus
GGACCGGGGACCGGCAACGGGATCGCAACCCTCGGTGTTGCTTCCCGCGCCTCGCTCAGCCAGTGAGCGGGAACTGGTGCGTATGTGGGATCCGAACCCTCGGGCGGGAGCGCCGCCGCGCTTCCCAAGCGGCACACTATCCAGTGCGCCACCAGGCCGGCCCCTAGAAAGGATTTTTAAAGTCATGTGTTGCTTGTTAAAACATTAAGAAGGAAATATTGTGATTGATGATTTTTATAGAAAGTACCTGTGGGTATTAGCTTCTCTCCATGTGTTGATACATACTGATTATAAATTATAGTGGCTTAAATTCTTATAGCATGTGCTGGAATTACAAGTTCATTTTTTCCATGTCACATTTATGAAATGCTTCTAATTTGCTTGACGTAGCATTTGATGCTGGTGATAACATAGTTCCTGAACCTATTGTCTACTTAGAGTTCACCTCAGCACTATTGACATTTTGGGCCACATAATCCTTTATTGTAGGGGGCAGTTCTTTGCATTATAAGATGTTTATTTTAGCAGCATCTTCATCTTTTAAGCACTAAGTGCCAGTGGTGCTTCCCCCCAGTTACAACAAACAAAAATGTCTCCAGACATTGCCAAGTGTCCCTTGAGAGGCAGAATCATCCCCAGGTAACCTCTGGCCTAACTATCTCTCAACAAGAGGTGACCTCTCCTTGAGAATCGCTTGCTGGAGTGGGCCACAGTGACTAATGGGAACGAGTTATAGGTCTTAGGTGTGCTGGATATGTGTGGTGGTCGTGGTGGGAGGGAGGCAGGGAGAGCAATTGAAAACCACTGATTGGGTGTCAGAGAGACTAGTTAAAAGCTGAAGATGCTGCTAAAATAAACATCTTATAATGCAAAGAACTGCCCCCTACAATGAAGGATTATGTGGCCCAAAATGTCAATAGTGCTGAGGTGAACTCTGAAGTAGACAGTAGGCTCAGGAACTATGTTATCACCAGCATCAAATGCAACGTCAGGCAAATTAGAAGCATTTCATAAATGTGACATGGAAAAAATGAACTTGTAATTCCAGCACACGCTGTAAGAATTTAAGCCACTATAATTTATAATCAGTATGTATCAACACATGGAGAGAAGCTAATCCCCACAGGTCCTTTCTATAAAAATCATCAATCACAGTATTTCCTTCTTAATGTTTTAACAAGCAACACATGACTTTAAAAATCCTTTCTATTTAATCTCTTCTAGTGAAATAATGCTGCCCACAACAGGGGCATCAACTAAGAGCGAAGACTTAAACGTTTAGTGTTCTCTAACCAAAAAACCTGAAAATGCCACCACCCACACACTCTCACAGGACAGCCAGAGGTGGATGCTGGTACCTGTATATACACTTTGAGCTACAATTCATCAATCACTGAAATTCAAATGAGTGCAGAGGTGGAAGTGGC
>NW_007752729.1:8505-8736 GCF_000696425.1 Galeopterus variegatus
TTATAATGCAAAGAACTGCCCCCTACAATAAAGGATTATGTGGCCCAAAATGTCAATAGTGATGAGGTGAACTCTAAGTAGACAACAGGTTCAGGAACTATGTTATCACCAGCATCAAATGCAACGTCAAGCAAATTAGAAGCTTTTCATAAATGTGACATGGAAAAAATGAACTTGTAATTCCAGCACATGGTGTAAGAATTTAAGACACTATAATTTATAATCAGTATG
>NW_007752730.1:0-494 GCF_000696425.1 Galeopterus variegatus
AAGAGAAGTTGAGCTCCAAATAGTTTGTTTTCGGAAATTAGAAGCGAAATCACACTGCAAATGACATTCAAGCAGGCGTGAAAAGTGTGGTGTATATCTCTGAAAAAACACTCACGGGAGGTTCAGCTTTTACAAGCAAATTTAACTCTAAGGGAACAGAGAGCACAATGGGCTCCTTAAATCGAGCATTTAGGAATTGAGGTTTGCATATTCTATATGAAAGCCCGTTGAAGCCTATGGGGGAAACGGCTTGTGAGATTTCTGTTTCAAAATCTCTGTCAAGCAGCGTCAGTGAGGCTTCCCTGCTTAGAATCCAGCATAACTCACTGATCGAAGCTGTGGCAGGTACAAGAGAAGTTGAGCTCCAAACAGTTTGTTTTCGGAAACTGGAAGCTAAATCACACAGCAAACGGCATTCTACAGGCTTGAAAATTGTGGTGTTTATCTCTGCCAAAAACACACCCTGGAGCTTCAGCTTCTACAGGCCACTTTAA
>NW_007752730.1:2317-3019 GCF_000696425.1 Galeopterus variegatus
ACAGGCCACTTTAACTCTGAGGGAGCAGAGAGCAGAATGTGCTTCTCACATCTAGCATGTCGGAATTCGGGTTTGCAAGTTCTATGGGAATGCCCATTGAAGCCTATGGGGGAAACGGCTTATGAGACTTCTCGTTCAAAATCTCTGTCAAAAAGCGTCAGAGAATCCTCCCCGCTTAAAATCCAGCATAACTCACTGAACCGAACCTGTGGCAGTTACAAGAGAAGTTGAGTTCCATATATTTTGTTTTCGGAAATTAGAAGCGAAATCACACTGCAAACGGCATTCAAGCAGGCGTGAAAATGTAGTGTATATCTCTGGAAGAAACACTCACTGGAGGTTCAGCTTTTACAGGCAATTTAACTCTAAGGGAACAGAGAGCACAATGTGCTTCTCACATCTAGCATGTAGGAATGCAGGTTTGCAAGTTCTATGAAAAAGCCCTTTGAAGCCTATGGGGGAAATGGCTTGTGAGACTTCTGGTTCAAAATCTCTGTCAAGAAGCGTCAGAGAGGCTTCCCCGCTTAGAATCCAGCATAACTCACTGAACCGAAGCTGTGGCAGTTACAAGAGAAGTTGAACTCTAAACAGTTTGTTTTCGGAAATTACAAGCCAAATCACCCTGCAAACGGCATTTAACCAGGCTTGAAAAGTGTGGTGTATATCTCTGCCAAAGATACTCCCTGGAGGTTCAGCTTTTCC
>NW_007752730.1:8470-8736 GCF_000696425.1 Galeopterus variegatus
AAGAGAAGTTGAGCTTGAAACAGATTGTTTTCGGAAATTAGAAGCGAATTCACGCTGCAAAAGGCATTCAAGCAGGCTTGTAAAGTGTGGTGTATATCTCTGCAAAAAACACACCCTGGAGCTTCAGCTTCTACAGGCCACTTTAAATCTGAGGGAGGAGAGAGCAGGATGTGATTCTCACATCTAGCATGTCCGAATTCGGGGATGCAAGTTCTATGGGAAAGCCCATTGAAGCCTATGGGGGAAACGGCTTGTGAGAATTCTGT
>NW_007752731.1:0-409 GCF_000696425.1 Galeopterus variegatus
AGAATTAAGAAGAAATTAAATAAATTGTCCCAGATGTAATAGCTATGTAACCTCATGGGATTATAAATAGAAAAAATTAATTTTTATTATTCTATGGCATTTTTAGATAGAATATTTCATTTAATTATCAGTTGCAAGCCAGTTTTTTTGTGTATGTGCTATTGAGACTCTACTTATCTTAAATTTAAGCAATAATTCACAAGTAATAATACTACAAGCTCAGATCTTATATTTTTTAATAAAATAAATCTTATTTGTTCAAAAACCTTATTTAATGGCTTTTAAAGAACACAAATCATAAAATTACATATTATGAATACCTTTTTTTCAGCAACCTCACTCAATCATTTTTAAAACGTTACCCCGAATGTAATTTCTCAAGGCTAAATGTCAGCAGTCAACAGTAATA
>NW_007752731.1:6041-6244 GCF_000696425.1 Galeopterus variegatus
ATTAGTATGCTCATTAAATGATGAAGAAACTGAGGCACCAGGAGTGATTCTGTGACCAGTACTCCTTCTGTCCAATTTACCACACTTTTTTCAACTTTTGTTCTTTATATTCCAAAAAAATTGGTGTGATCAGATAATCGAACCCAAGGGCCTGTAACTCTTCTAAATAATCCAGGGAAGATTGTATTGTGTTGATGATACAA
>NW_007752731.1:8412-8735 GCF_000696425.1 Galeopterus variegatus
GTTCTATTCTGACTCAATGAGCTCATCTTGATGGTCTTAATTCTTAATTCTTTTGTACACAACATGTAACTTTAAAAGCAATTAAGTGAAATTCCATTATGTATTAGCACAATATTATTAAATTATAAAATATTTCACGAGCTTCAAGTGGACAAATTTGCAGCAACTCAATTCCTCTTGAAGGTAGGCCTCCGTTCTCTTTTTCTTCAATGTATGTTAGAGAGAAAACTATAGCGATGGGAACAGATTGACACTGTGTTTATGCTAGGTTAATTAAGGGATTGTTTAAGAAAAAGCCATCAAAATATTTAAAATTTACTCAT
>NW_007752732.1:0-615 GCF_000696425.1 Galeopterus variegatus
TTACACAAAGAGAGGTGGGATTCTGGTATGTGTTACTCAGGAAGTTGTATCTGTTTCTGCTACATCAGCAGTAGTCAGAGTCCCCATCTCCCAGCGGAGGCCAGGCTGGGCCACACAGGTCAGCTGATAGAGAGAGTACCATGCTGAACACAGACACAAAGGTGGGAAATGTGGACTTTATTTGAGGAACTCTAGTGAATTTTGATGGCTGGTGGCCACAGGGACTGGCTAGAAAGTGGGGTTGGGCAGGCTAAGTGCGGTAGCTTATCCAAAGTCTCCCAACCATGCAAGATGGAAGTAGCCCCAAGTACCTGCTCGCCCATCATCCATGCCCTCTCCCACCTTCATAGATGGACACTTCTCCCCTTGGCTGGCAGTGGCTGAAGGCAGATGGGTGTTAGTGGTTCCTCGGCACCATGCCTGGGGTGGCATCGAAAGGCTGGAGGCTGTCTTGGGACACGTGTGCACAGGACGCACACACTGCCTCCACAGCAGCCCCGGTCTGTGCTCAGGCTCCAGGCTACTCACAGAGTTCTGCCCTTGGCCCCTGTCCAGGAGCAGGATCAGCCTTGGGCATCAGAAGCGGGAGCTTTTCTCCTTGGTTCATTTCCTCTC
>NW_007752732.1:2551-3048 GCF_000696425.1 Galeopterus variegatus
CTGCTCATCTGAGTGGAGCAGGACTCTGAGGAGGCCCCATCCAGCATTTGCACAGCAGGGGCCATCTCTGAGCTGCGTGTGTGGTCATGGGTCTGTGAGCCACGCTCTGGAGTGGGTAGGGAAGTGGTGTTGGGGCCCCTGGCGTCTGCCCCTCTGTTCTTTTCCAGCATCCCCCTTCTCCCATGCGCCATCTCTGTAATCCCTGAACTCTTTGCTCTCACCAGTGTTGGCTTCATGGCTTCTGCTCACACCCCTAGGTCTTGGAGAGCAGGTCTCTCTGTGGGGCTTTCCAGCAATTGTTTAGCTGCATGTGGTTTTAGATTCCATGTCAGATACCTTCTCAGATTCTGGTTTGGAAATGTGACGACATCATTTTACGTTTGGATTACTTTACACCCCCCTGGGCTGGACTGTGTTATCCCCAGTGTTTTCAGGAACCAAAATGATAACCGGGCAAATAATGAGCAACCCTCCTCTTCCAAAACAGCCTCCCATAA
>NW_007752732.1:8186-8735 GCF_000696425.1 Galeopterus variegatus
CCACAGGATCCTTAGGGACAGCAAGAGTTCCTTAGGGACTGCAAAGCTTCAGCTGGTGGTCCGTCTACTCTCCACCCAGGTGTCTCGACCCGGGGCTCAGGGCGTGTTTGTGGCTTACAGCAGTATTTATAAAAAATTGGCTGTTCATGTTAATCGGTACAAGTTTCTTTTTGGGGTGATGGAAACGTTCTGGAATTGGATAGTGATGATGGCTGTATAACACTGTGGATATACTAAAAACTACTGAATTGTACACTTTAAACTGGTGGCTTTTATGGTATGTGAATTACATCTCAAATAAAAAAATTGGCTGTTCACATGGCTGATAGTTGCAAAACTAACCCCACTCTTCTGATTACATTGGGTCATTTTATCATTGTAATAGGGATTGTGGACAACGATACTGTTAAAGGGTCCTAGGCTGAACCACCCATCAGCTTTATGGTATTGTCTTCCAATTCACATTATCCACCCCCAGCTCCTGTAGCCCCCCCTCCCTGATTTGAGGCCTGTCCTGGGGTCTGCTCATCTGAGTGGAGCAGGACTCTG
>NW_007752733.1:0-421 GCF_000696425.1 Galeopterus variegatus
CACTTTAACCTGTGACTACATGGGAAATGTGATCCATAACGCTCTGCCCTGTTTTCCAGTCCTTTTCAGATGCACTCAACTGCAGCAAGCAAGGCACTTAACTGATAAAATCAAGTGTACTTGGACATTAGAAAGTACTTGGATAGTGATGGGAGAAGCGAGTTGAGCCACGGCCTGTGCAATGCCCTGTGAGATGCACCGAAGCCACCATTTGCCAGTTGGTAGAGTCAACTGATGTCAGCTGGAAACATGGGAAATTATAACTTAGATGTTCATGAAATATGCCTGGGAAGTAGAGACTGAGAAGTGCTGCAGTAGTGTATCTGCAGCCATCTGAACGCCCTTGTTTCAGTAGTTTTGTCGATCATTTTAAGGTATAGTTCTATAATTACTACTTAGTATTCGGTGATGCTTTCTTCCC
>NW_007752733.1:2318-8735 GCF_000696425.1 Galeopterus variegatus
GGGATCTGTTTCAGAAACAGAGGTTTCATTTCCATCTGATTCTTTTTTCCCATTGGTCCTTCCTTACTTTGTGGAAGATTTTAAAATTTTCTTTGTCTGATATTCTTAAACTCCACCATAATGTGTCCAGGTGTATTTCTTTATTGGCTTTCTATA
Organism: Galeopterus variegatus; assembly: GCF_000696425.1. Lineage (NCBI taxonomy): Eukaryota > Metazoa > Chordata > Mammalia > Dermoptera > Cynocephalidae > Galeopterus > Galeopterus variegatus. The sequence continues at coordinate 2,475 of NW_007752733.1, forward strand.
AGCCCTTTCAACCTGAGGTTTTTTATCTTTTAATTCTAAGAAATTTATTTCTTTATTTCTTTAATATTTCTTCCTCTTTTTTTACTTTTCTTTCCTTTAAAGACTTCTGTATTCTGGATGCTGACACTTCTATGTCTATCTTCTATATCTTTCAGCTTTTTTTTTTCTTTTATATCTTACATCTATTTTCTCTTGGTAATTTCTGGGATAGTGTTATCTTTCTTACTCACACATTCATTTTTTTTCTCAGAATTTATATGACCGCTTAACCTATCTGTTGTATTCTTTATTCAATCATTATTCTGTTCACATTTAATGTTTTCTCTCAACTTTTTAATATTTTTGGTAGATATAAATATGAATAATATATAGTCTTTTCCTAAAAGATTGTGTGATATGGTGATACAAAAAATACACATATTTGTTATCTGCCCCTGGTTCCCAACACAAAGCACCTAAAACCCTTGGAATTTCCTGAGCAATAGGGGTGCAAGGTGTATCATTTGTTCTGATATTTGGTCTTCAGTCCTGGTTCCTGGCACAGAGATCCTAACTCTTTGGAATTTTCTGGATAATAGAAATGGCTTTTGTTTGAATGTAGCAACTATTAGTGAGATCCCGGATGAGGGATGGTCACCAGAAAGACCAAGCCATGATTAACAGCTTGGAGCTTTTAGTCTCCTCCTCCGCAGGAAGGGGCAAGAGGCTGAAGATTCGATTTATAATCGTAGCAACTATTAGTGAGATCCCGGATGAGGGATGGTCACCAGAAAGACCAAGCCATGATTAACAGCTTGGAGCTTTTAGTCTCCTCTTCCGCAGGAAGGGGCAAGAGGCTGAAGATTCGATTTATAATCAATCATCTCTATGTGATAAAGCCTCCATAAAAATCCGTGAACTATGGGATCCAGAGAATCTCCAAGTTGGCAAACATGTGAAGATTATAAGATGATGGTGCACCCTGGGAGGGCATGGGAGATAGGCACCCTGTCCCCCATAGTTTGCCCTATGCATCTCTGCCATCTGGTTGTTTATTTTCATACTCATATAGTGAACAGGTAAATGTAAGTGTGTGTTTCCTTGAGTTCTATGAGCCATTCCAGAAAATAATTAAACCCGAGGAGAGGGTCTTGGGAACACCCCCTCTATAGATAGGCAGTCGAGAACAGAGTTAAAACAACCTGGGATTTGTGATTGGCGTCTGAAGTGGAGGGCAGTCTTGTGGGACTGAGCCCTTAACCTGTGGTGTCTATGCTAAGTCCTGTTAGTGTCAGGATTGAACTGAGTTAGAGGACATCTGGCTGGTGTTGGAGAGTTGGTTAGTGTGGGGGAAAAATAAAACCCCACACATCTGGTCACAGAACTGTTCTGTGTTGAGCGTACAGTAGGCACAACAGGTTTTTTCACCTCTACTTTATAGATTATATACTTTAAAAAAGTCAATTTTTAAAAAACACACCATAAGTCTAATTTAAAACTTTAATCACTCATTTTAAATTCGTATTGTTTTATCTATTTCTGCCCCCTATTGTCTATTTCATACTTGAGTAGAATTCCTTCTTTTACTGTGTATAGTAGGTTGAATTATGTGTCCCCAAAAGATATGCTCGAGTAATTATGTGTCCCCAAAAAATATGCTCGAGTCCTAGTTCCTGGTTCCTCTGAACGTGATCTTATTTGAAAATAGGTTCTTTGCTGATGTGATCAAGTTAAGGTCATGCTGGATTAGCATGGGCCCTGAATTATGTGTCCCCAAAAGATATGCTCGAGTCCTAGTTCCTGGTTCCTCTGAACGTGATCTTGAAAATAGGTTCTTTGCTGATGTGATCAAGTTAAGGTCATGCTGGATTAGCATGGGCCCTAAATCCAATGGCTGGTGTCTTTAAGAGAGAATGAAGAGGGACATTTAGACACAGGGACACAGAGGAAACACAAAGAACGAAGGCCACATAAAGACCTAGGCAGAGATTGGAGTGATGCATTTACAAACCAAACAATGCCAAAGATTCCCAGGAGCTACCCCTAACTGGGAATAGGCAAAAAAGAATTCTTCTCTGGAGTCTCCAGAGGGAGCACAGCCCTGCCAGTACCTTGATTTTGATTTCTAGCCTCCAAAACTCTGAAAGAATAAATTTTTGTTGTTTTATGCCACCCAGTTTGATTTGTCATGGCAGTCCTAGGAAACTAATACATTATGGAAGGAATTTTTAATAGCCAGAGGCTTTTCCAAGCCATACAGTTTTTGAGTTTCAGCAAATCTGCAGATAACAATATGTCCCGAGGTGTTTATTTCTCATTTCTCTGTGGAGAGAAACTTCATTACCTGCTTAAATCTTGTCAAAATACAGGCTTTGGTTTGTATTAAAGTTCCTTACATACCCCAAATTTCTTCCACATTAATCTTTTTTGCTTTGTTTTAAGCATTCTCATGGCTTATATAACTTTTCTGACACTATATGCAAAATAAGAAGTACAAGACTGTAATTTCTTTGGCCAAAATGTGGTTAGTGGGCGAATTGGCCTGGGGCAATTTATGTGGATGCTTTCAGCATCCAGCACACACAGGGTAGTAGAAAATAGTTGTTGAACTGATTTTAAAGTCAGTAGTTGTCTCCATACTCACAAGAGTGTAAAACTATATGAGTGTCTTTTTCTAATTACCAGGGGGTGATTTTCCTCTTTCAAACTTAATTCTGCAATGAGAATTTGTATTCTTAAAAATGTGCACCCCATAGCCCCTTATCAGTCCACAGACAGGATTAGATATATGTTTGTTTTTACTGCAGTGTAAAGTTAGTCACACAATCATAAATAATAACAATAACACTTTCATAATAACTTGAGTATTTACAATTTGCTAACATTTTACACATAGTAGTTGCTCCCCTCAGTAACCCTGTGGATTATTTACTGCATCCTGTTATTACCTACGTCCCATCTACGTGTGTAAACTAGGACTCAAAAAAGGTTTAGATACTTAACCTAAGTCATAGAGCCCAAATTCAAGGCCCTGTACAATACAGCATTTCCACAAAATATCGAGAACTGTAAGAGATACCAAGAAAGTTATTTGCATCCTTTTGCCACATTTTCAGTGTACGTCCTGTACCATCATTAATGTAAAGAAGGTTTTATTTTGATTTTGTTTTTCAAGCTTAAAGTCTGTCCTCTTGGTTTTGTATTATAGAAAGGAGTGCACTGTCAGTGGACTAACGGGGTGAACTTGAAGTGAGTGATAAGGTAGAACTTTTTTTTTTTTGCAGAAAATGGGAAGTAATTTGCTCAAATTGCTTTGGCAGGGCAGCCAAAATGAAACAATCATTTTGGCAGTGATGGATGAAAGAGATTTATAAGAGGTCTTATTTTTAGTGACATTCTTGACAATGCAGATGAGCTGCTTTTGCAGCTTTAACGAAACTAAAGAGATAGGAAACCACAGTGGGAAGAAATAATGGGTCAGCCTTGTTTTGAAATATGCTTCCCAGAAAATTGCTCACACCATCACCCTATTGACTACAGTCATTCATTGCATACCAACTGCTCGAACCACATAAGCTCATGGCATGGCTTTTAAGTATTTTACTATATCCTACGAAATTATTCAATCAAAAAATTAGTTTTTCCTTAAATTTTATATAGATTGAAAATACTTTCATTCTTTTAATTTTAAAATTTTCTGTTCCAAGTAATTTTCTTATGCTAAAAACTGCAACTGCATTCTTGCTATTACTTTTATTTCTCAGTGATGAACAGACCAGTAGAGGAAAAATAAGAAAAATAGCATTGACATAGCATGAACTGATGCAGTGAAAATGCACATAATAAGATGAACCAAATGACAGGAGGAATAAACAATATTTTATTTGTTGTGACTCTAACCAACCTTGCATTCCTGTAGCCCAGAATTTGCCCACTGGAATACTTTGTGTTTCTGTCCATTATGTGCAACTTTCCACATCTCTTAATTTTTATTATATGACTTACAGAATAATTTTTAGTAAAAAAAGAATTTGCTGAAGTCCACTATGACTTTTCCTAAAGACATATATATTTAGAACTGTGAAAGTTTAACTAAACCCTTCCTTTTGCAGCACACTGCCCCTCATATACCTGTATAATGCTGAGGTCTTGGCCAGAATTGCCATCCTACAGTATTTTCCAGGATTATATTGTAGTCAAAAGGAAGAATAAACTTATATGTGTGGGATTTTTCTATGTTACACTGATGACTTCAAGGAAAAGTTCAAACTCTGGTCCTATTCTGGATTCTGGAAAGATGTGTTAAATTATTATACTACAACATTAAATGTTCTAATTTGCTACTTATGAGAAGTTTGAAAATGATAAAAATGCAATAGAAAAAAAGTTGGGGGGGAAATGTGTCCTCAGATATTACACATGTCATTGATAAATTCAACAAAGGTATGAACAAAATGTTTGTTTTTACTCAGTATGATCTGTCAGAGAAATGGCAAAAAAGTTTTTTGAAATTCTGATTCAAAAAAGATTTTAAATTTCTTTTCCATTTAACTCCTTTTATTTAGTGACAAGTCTAATTTATTTTCATCTTATTTATATTCATTGCACTGAAAATTAGGAAAATGGTCTTATATTTTCCATAGGCATCCCTGTCTGAATTTCTGAGAAATTACTGAGGAAAATACAACTTAAAACATTCTTTCCTCATCCCTTCATGTTAAATATATAAGCATTGTAAATTAGTAATTAAAAATATATACTTGGATTTGATTTAGTAAAAATAGGGGATTCATATTTATAAAATAGATGTGTTCCTGAAATTAGTAAACAAAGAGTATTCTATCACTTTAAAAGTACTAGAAATGTTTGTTTAATGAATAATATTTATAGGAAGGCATTGAAAGGGATTTTTTTAAAAAAATTCTTTGTAAACCTTTATTTTGATAATTCAGTATTTTATAAATCAAATTTACTTAATAAAAACACATTATATAATTTATTAAAGACTGTAATTCTGTCCACTTTTATCTACAACAAAAAGTGCTCTATAAGTTTTCTTTATTTGCCTTGATCAAATTCTCCTAACTACCCCCAGAATTTCCTCAGTCCTGGGCTGGAGAGAAGGTCTGGAGTTGGAGTGTTCCTGTGTTGCACACATCCCACTTGCAGATGACAGAGGAAAGGTGAGCCACGGTCCCTGCAAGCACTCATCAAGAGTTGCATGTGAGGTCTGGAAAGGAGCCACCCCAGGATCTTCCGTGTTCTTATTAGAATCGTATGGAGGAGAAAATGAGCCAGAGGTGAATGACAGAATCTATAAAAAGTTATTTTCTTCTTGGTATCAGACATGACGTTTCATTTCAATGAAGAGGAACGTAATATAACACAGTGGTTAAGACCATGGGCTTTGGGACCATTAGAATCGTATGGAGGAGAAAATGAGCCAGAGGTGAATGACAGAATCTATAAAAAGTTATTTTCTTCTTGGTATCAGGCATGACATTTCATTTCAATGAAGAGGAACGTAATATAACACAGTGGTTAAGACCATGGGCTTTGGGACCAGATTGCTCAAAGTGCCGATCTGACACAGTTGTTTGACTTTGGGTAATTTGTTTAACATTTTTTTAGCCTCCGTTTCGTTATCTGTAATACAACCCTGAAATATTCCCTACCTCTTAGGGTTGTTCTGAGAGTTCATGAGGTAATGCATGAAGTCACTTAAAATATCTGGCACCACACAGTAAGAACTGAACAAGGGGTGTTGGATTCTTGTCACTTTGTTATCATTATCCTCCATGAAAAAGTATAGGAGAAACTACAGGAAAATACAGGAGAGATAGAGTCCTTAACCTTTTATGAATAGAAACATGTTATCACTGGCAAGAAGGGCATTTAAGTATTTATTATGCATCATAGCACTGAAAATAAGGTACCACCTTGGTGCCTTTCTCCTAGCAAAGCTCCTTGATACACAAATACGTGCTATTGATGAAATTCAAATTGTACAGTAAAAGAGACAATTTTTATTGGAGTAAAAATATAAGACTATTCTAGAGGCTAGCGCACCTGAGTGCAGTATATAGTTTGCAAATTTTCACATTTTCAAAGTAGCATATCTCAAAGTGAGCAATGTTCAGATGCATAGAAGTGGTGATTGGCTTCTGAACAATGAATATCTCGAGCACCTTGTTTCCTTAGGATTCTATATAGTGAGTTAACTCTATGGAGACACTTTACCACTTATGTTGTCTTCCTCTAGTCTAAATTTCCAATGGATTT
>NW_007752734.1:0-206 GCF_000696425.1 Galeopterus variegatus
TAAACTCATCAGACAAAGCACATTGATCTAAGTAAACTCATCAGACCAAGCTCATCGATCTTAGTAAACTCATCAGAGCAAGCAAATTCATCTAAGTACATTCATCAGAGCGAGATCATCGATCTGAGTAAACTCATCAGACCGTTCTCATCGATCTAAGTAAACTCATCAGACCAAGCTAATCGATCTGGGAGAAATAATCAGAC
>NW_007752734.1:5813-6116 GCF_000696425.1 Galeopterus variegatus
AATCGATCTAAGTACATTCATCAGAGTGAGATCATCGATCTGAGTAAACTCATCAGACCGATCTCATCGATCTATGTAAACTCATCAGACCAATCCCTTTGAACGAAGCAAACTCATGACACCAAGCACATCGATCTAAGTAACCTCATCAGAGAAAGCTCATCGATCTTAGTAAACTCATCAGACAAAGCCCATCGATCTAAGTAAACTCATCAGACCAAGATCATCGATCTTAGTAAACACATCAGACCAAGCAAATTCATCTAAGTACATTCATCAGAGCGAGATCATCGATCTGAGTAA
>NW_007752734.1:8297-8735 GCF_000696425.1 Galeopterus variegatus
CATCGATCTAGGTAATCTCATGAGACCGAGCTCTTCGATCTAAGTAAACTCAACAGAACAAATACATCCATCTAGGTAAATTCATCATATCGAATTCATCGATCTATGTGAACTCATCAGAGCAAGCTCCTCGATCTAAGTAAACTCATCAGACCAAGATCATCCATCGAAGTAAACTCAACAGAACACGCACATTGATCTAGGTAAATTCATCAGACCAAGCTCATCGATCTAAGTACACTCAACAGAGCAATCTCATCGATCTAAGTATACACATTAGACCGAGTTCATCGATCTAAATTAACTTATCATACCAAGCTAATCTACCTAACTAAACTCATCCGAGCACCCTTATCGATCTAAGTAAACTCATCAGGCCAAGGTCAATGATCAAAGTAAACACATCACACCAAGCTCATCCATCTAAGTAAACTCATC
>NW_007752735.1:0-4920 GCF_000696425.1 Galeopterus variegatus
TCTCCTCCCAGCTGTGGCAACCACTATTCTACTCCTGCTTCTATGAATTTGACTATTATAGATACCTCACATAAGCAGAATCATGTAGTATTTGTCCCTCTGTGACTGTCTTATTTCTCTTTGCATAATGTCCTTCAAGTTCACCCATGTTGTTGCAAATGACTAGATTTCCTTTTTAAAAGTGATAATATTGAATGATTCCAGTGTGTGAATGATATTCCAGAGTATGTATATGCCACATTTTCTTTATTCATTCATTTATTGATGGACACATAGGTTGATTCCATCTCTTGGCTATTGTGAATGATGCTGCAATGAACATGGGAGTGTGGAAGTCTGTATGAGATCCTGATTTCAATTCTCTTGCAAGATGAGTAAGTTCTACATATCTGTTTACAACACAGTGCCTTCTTCAGTTAACAATACTTTACATATGCTTAAAAATGTGTTAAAAGGGTAGATCTTATGTTAAGTGTGCTTGCCACAATTAAAAAAAAATATTGTATGTGAAGTCAGAAAATGCAGATTTACATAGTGGCTTGTTCATTTACTGTGTTTTTATGTAATTTTTACCTCTCTGAATTTTATTTTTCTTAGAGAATTATGGTGATTATAAAAAAAGTAATAGGTGTGGGAATATTTGTAAACTATAAAATCCTAAACCAAAGATATTCTCAAAGATTGGCATAGTATAAAATCAAATAAATAAATATTTGTTAAACAGGTTTAAAAAATACATTTAATGCAAGGGTTTTGGTCTATGGTTGGATTCAGTGGGATTGCCTAATTTCTTCCCATTTACAGTGTGCAAAGTCTGTACTCAAGGATCTGATGCTCACAGATGCTTGTGACCATCTTGTTCAAGCTTAGTGTCCATAGCAGGCATCTCTGCAGGGGGGGCACTGCATTGTCTTGTCTTTTGCTACATTTAGGCTCTTCCTTCAGCCTTATTCTAGACACTAGCATTGTCTTTTAAAATGCATTCTATTGTTTCTTTGAAAAAACTTTTCATTGTGATAAAATATACATAACATAAAATTTATCATTTTAACCATTTTCAAATGTACATTCACAGGTTGTGTCATCACCACAGCTATTCAACTGAAAATTTTACAGCATCTCAGGCTAAAAGTTTATACTCATTGAACAATTCTATTGTTTTAATGCTTAACTTCAATCAACTATATACATGACTGATTGTTTGGATATTTATTGCCTTATAAAATATATCATCAAAATAAAAGGTTGCTTGAGATTGTTTCAACGTTTGTTTGCTTATTTTTCTTTTCCACTCTATCTTCCACTGTCCTAAATAGATAAAGCTAGTATGACTTTTAAAATGTGACAATACTTTGAAAAGTTCATGGAAAGATTTGTATTATCTTTTAATTCTATTTTTCCACTAGATTTTCGAAGTACCCCTTATACATGTGATATTGCAACCAACTCAGTTTTAAAAAAAATGATTGTTCAAACAGAAAAGTTTTAAAAACCTCCCCTCAAAGGGCTGTGGGTACCGTTGCTATTGCTGGTTTTGAAAGTGCATTTTCCTATAATCTCTTGTGAAAGTTTTGCAGGACATCAGGCAGATGAAGCAAGTTTAACTCAGTTGATAGGCTGAAATATCTTTTGTTATAAGCTTCCCAAAAGAAGATAAAAATTTTTGTTCTGTCACCCATGAAAAGACTCAGTGTAGAACGTTACCTAAGCACATAATTCTTTTTATGTTTTCTGTATCTCATTGCGTAGGGTGTATAGGTCTTCACAAGACACTGGCACCTCTGAGTGCAAAAAACAGAATCAGCAAAGAAGAGTTACCTGGGGCATAGTTTCATTTCATTATTGATGTGTTCTTTTAAGGTATTGCTTTTCTCAGATAAGGCTTAAAAAAGCACAAGATCATGTTTAACCATAAAGAAGAAAATAATATTGGTTAACAAAAGAGTACTACATTTTCAAAAAAGGTACACAAATTGCCAATAAGCCCATGAAAAGATTCTCAACCATTATTAGTGATCAGGGAAATGCAAATCAAAATAGTAAATAAAGTAGTATAGGATACTACTTTACTGGTGTAGCTATAATAAAAAAGATAGATAATAACAAGTATTAGTGAAGATGTGGAGAAATGGAAACCATCCTACCTTGCTAGTGGGAATATAAAATGGTGCAGCCACTTTGGAAAACACTTAGTAGTTGTATAAACAGTTAAACCTAGAGTTATCACATGATCCTGCAATTCCACTCCTAGATATATACTCAAGAGATTTGAAAACATATGTTCACATGTAAACTTGTGCACAAATGTTCATAATAGCCTAACAGTGTAACAACATTAATAGCATAGCATAGCGTACTAATATAACAACATTCATATTGTCAAAAAGTGGAAACAACCGAACTATTCATAAACTGGTAGCTTTATACAAAGTGAAAGAAGCCAGACAAAAAGGACCACATATTGTATGAGTCCATTTACATGAAATGTCCAGAATAGGCAAATCTATAGAGACAGAAAGCAGATTAGTGCTTATCTAAGGCTGGTGTTGGACGTAGGGGCATTGGGTGGTGATGCCTAAGGGGTGAAGGTTTCTTTTTGGGGTAATAAAAATGTTTTCAAATTTATTGTGCTGATGATCACACAACTCAGTGAATATACTAAAAAACACTGAAATGTATATTTTAAATGGTTGAATTGTGTGGTATATGAATTGTATCTCAATAAACTGTTAGAAGAGACTATTACACTATATATCGATAAATACTATATGAGAAAAGTCATGTGAAGCAGATTTCAAAGTTCTGCACAGTAAGCAAAGTGTTTTGGCATTTTGCTGCAGACTGTAAAGATAATGCGTGCCCTCCTTCCCCCTTGCTGTCTGTACACTTTAGATACTGGCTTTGCAGAATGGAGACATTTCCAGAAAGGCAAAGACCAGGCCAAGAATCCCACAGATTCAGGAAGTTTCTCCCTGCAAATTGCACCTGCAGCAGCAAACAGTTTAAATAGTTTAACTTTGTCCTTTTCTTTGCATGTATGGAGTTTACTAAAAGCTTTGCAAATAGAAAACCTGTCCAAGAAAAATTCCTTGGTAGCTTATGTTGCCCACAATGGACTAAGGCTAGGTAGTCAAGCAGGTAGCAGCAGCGTAATTCCAATGAGCTCTTTTGACAAACTCTGGGTCTTTGTGGTGTTTGGATGGTCGGTCTCTGATCTGTGGGTTTTGGTGACACAGAACCTACAAATGCAAACTTGTCTTTGGGATTAAAAAGTGATTCTGAGGCTTGAACAAGTCCAATCTCTTTGGTTAGGCCTGCAGCGTCAATCTGGAGCTGTCTTGTGTAGCTTCATCACTCTGGATGGGTCACTGAGGAATGTGACACAGAATTTGATCTTTTCAGACATCTGTGAGTCAGCCTATTCTTCATTTCATTGACCCGAGACTTTAGCTTATCCATCATTTAAAAAAAATCCCAAATTCTCTTTGAAGCTATTCTATTCTGGTCCTCTAGTCTACAAATGTGTTAGTTTGCTAGGGCTGCCGTAATAAAGAACCATAGACTGAATGGCATAGACGATAGAAATTTATTTTCTTGTAATTCTGGGGCTGAAAGTATGAGATCAAGCTGCTGGCAGCTTTAGTTTCTTCTGAGGCCCCTCTCTTTGTCTTGCAGGTAGTTGTCTTCTCTCCGGGTCTTCACATGGTCTTCCCTTTGTATGTCTGTATTCCAATCTTCTTTTCTCATAAGGACACCAGTCAAATTGGATTAGGGCTCACCCATATGACATCATTTTAACTTAGCTACCTCCTGAAAAACTCTCTCTCCAAATACAGTCACATTCGGAGGTGTGGGGGGTTAGTTCTTCAACACAGAAATCTTGTTTTGTCAGCCATAACAGCCAGTAATGCTCAGTTTCTATGCTTCTATTAGTCTATCTATCCACGTGTGTGAAAATTGGGCCCATGAGCTGAAGAATACGTTCTGTCTTTACACAACAGTCAGGAAAGTTTAGAAGAGTTAAAAGTTCAAGGATTGGTGGGCCGGCCTGGTGGCGCACTGGAGAGTGCGCCACTTGGGAGCGCAGTAGCACTCCCGCCGAGGGTTTGGATCCCATGTGGAGACCGGTTCCCGCTCACTGGCTGAGTGTGGTGCGGGCGCAACACCGAGGGTTGCGATCCCGTTGCCGGTCCCCGGTACGGGCGTGACACCGAGGGTTGCGATCCTGTTACCAGACAGTAAAAAAGACAAAAAAAGGAAAAAAAAAAAAAAAAAGTTCAAGGATTGGAGATACCCAATTGGTGAGCTTTCAGGTCATAAACTGCAATTTTGAAAGGATGTTGTATGTTGGGTGGGGCCATTGCTTGAGGAGCTGCAGTGGTCACCTGCTACTCGACATTTGGGAGGGGATAATGTGTAAACGAAGAGCCCGTAATCATTTGCCCAGCTGTATTTCTAGAGACAGAAGATGCTCCAGAATGTGTGGAGATAGAAAGTATGGGCTGATTCTGCATGACCTGTTCATTTTCTCGGTAGATCTAGCTGAAATAAAGACTTTGCCTTAACTGTGGGACGTGTTTCACTAGTATCTGGGGACTAGCAGCTGTGTAAACAGCAGGCTGATTTCTATGAAAGTCTAACTTCTGACAAAAGAGGATGTGCTGGATATTCAAAGTCTAGAGAAATGCCATTTTGAAGAATTATTTCTTTGTGAAGTTAAAGTTTAATTTGAACCTGTTTTTTATTTTTATTTTTTAAGTTTTTTGCTGTTCTGTTGAAATATCCTGAGTGTTATATTCATTAGTGGACAGAAGATTGTGAGCTTACAGATAAATTAACTGTTGGTGGTTTGTGGACTAGACGGTGAGAGGATGGGCTGGTACACGTGAGAGGTTTGGTGGCCTTGCTGACCTGGCTGTT
>NW_007752735.1:7898-8735 GCF_000696425.1 Galeopterus variegatus
AAAAGAATAATTTTTATACTGGTTACATGTTAATATTTTAATTATTTGGGGTAAATAAAATTTATTAATAAAATTAAAAAGAAAAGACAAGATGTTATTATCTGAAGGATTGGAGAACTTGAACAGGAAATTCTTAGAGAGGACCTGCAGTTAGTGAGCAAAAGTGAAACCACTCAGAAGTGCGGCTGCTCTCTGCCTTGATCTGCCTCTGACCTGCTGGTATTTGGCTTTCAATTTCTTTTGTTTCTTTCTTTTTTTTGGCAGCTCTCCAGTACAGGGATCCGAACCCTTGACCTTGGTGCTATCAACACTGTGCTCTAACCTACTGAGATAACCTGTTGGCTTTGGCTTTTGGTTTCTGAGGAGAATGGGCCATTGTTCAGAACCTGCAGATAAAGCCGCCTATGCCTGTGTCATAAAGGCAGATGCCCCACCTGGGCCTGGCTCTTCCATCTCCATTCTCCCAGCTCCTGCATCCAGCCCTTTGTGCCCTCCACCCACAAATGTCCCCTCCCCAATGTCCTCACCCCGACGAAGAAGCCACAAGTCTGCTCTGGCCTCTCAGAGACCTGGGCATTTCTGGGTTCTGGACATTCTTCCTGGGTGCCCTCCTGCCTCCCTTCTCGGGGAGGGCCTGGCCTGGTCCCATGGCCCTTGCGCTCCTCCCACAGAGGAGGTTGTGACTCAGAGGCCCCCATGTCTCAGAGCTACAGGTGTGCTTTCCATCAGTCCCGCCCCTGGCACATGGCTGGGCTCCCAGCCTGGACCCTGAGAACTTGAATCCAGCTGGTCCAGGTGGATTTGCACCTCTCTTTTTTCACAGATGCACCAGACTTA
>NW_007752736.1:0-8734 GCF_000696425.1 Galeopterus variegatus
CGACAACTGGCATAGTAGTCATGTAGCTTTACATGGGGACTGACCATTTGGAGTTAGAGTCCTAGAACTAAAAGGGTTACAGCTAAAACATTACCAAAGTTCACCTGAGCAACTATTCCATTTTCCAGAGACCTATGCCCAGGGAAATGAAACGCCAAGGTCACCAGGTAAGCCTGCGACACAGCCAGGATTCAAACCCCAGCCTCTAACTCTGTGTGTTTTTCCCAGAGCACTGTACTGCCTCAATCATGACCTTTCCCAATCTCGTTTGGGTCCAACTACCCCAAAAGTGGCATCTGTTTTTCAACGCATTTTACCGTGAATTCCAGGTCTTTTTGCTTTGTCTTGTAGCCGTTACACTTGCTAAAATGAGGACACCCGAGGTGCAACTCTGGGGCTAAGACTTGCTCCCTAATTTGTAAAACTTGGCTGACAAGAGTCAGATAAGACAGCTAGGCTGATGGATGATTTTTGAAAGGGTAAAATAAAATGCTAAACACATGAAAAGTTGTGGGATTTCTATACAAAGCAACTCTGTATTTCAAAGGCAGGTGACCATTACCGATTCTGGCTGCAGTTTAGAAAGCAGAAGACAGTATTATGGGCTAGGGCAGACACACCTCCTGAAAGAGATGTCAGACAGTGGGTGAGAGAGTGGTCCTCAGACCCACCTGTGACTCCACACATGGCTGAGATTGGACCCCAGAGAGAATGGTCATATTTCCCACCAAAAATTGGGTCGGGGAGAAGAGACATTCAGATGTAAAGGAGCAGGGGATGATTCCTCTCAGTTGGAGGAAAACTACCCACAACCACGGTTGTGGAGGAAAAGAAACTCTCAACCAACCCTACTACTGGCAGCTTAGAGCTCTTTCTACATCCATTTCAACAAGGACCAAGAGGTAAAGGACAATCACACTTTGTGCCTGGGAGTGGCTTTTTCTGCCAAGGACCAAGTCTTTCTCTCTCTCTCTCTCTCTCTCTCTCTCTCTCTCTTTCTGTGTGTGTGTGTAGCCAAAACCAGGTGAAACCTCTCTCTGTCCTCATTGTAGGAATCACTATCATTTTGATGCAGTAAAAGAGGAGACCCTCTCTAAACAAAGAGAAGCCTCTGCATCAGTGGGACATGAGGGTACAGCTGGAGGAACTGGGGGCACGGCCAGGGTAGTACTATGCCTTTGGCTCAGTATACAGATTCATGACAAAAGGGCTTCCGCCAGTGCTGTGCACCCGCTGCCTGCCTGAGATTCAAGAGCCCGGAGATGTCAGAACAAAGGAAAATGGCTGTGGCTCAGGCAGCGGGGGCGGCTGCAGCCTGAGCTGCCAGCAAGCAGGCTTTTCTGCAGCTGAGTGCTTGAGCAAGGAACTGGGGACACTGGGATGCACGCTGAGGCACAAAGGAAAGTGGGGGGCTGCAAGACTGACAGCAACCCCAGGCACGCGCCTGGCCTCCACCCAAGGGCGCAGCTGGGCCGGGAAGGCTCAGGCAGAACACACTCCCCAAGGCAGCAGGCAGGTGGCCCACCAGCCCAGCAATGGGCACTCCTCCGTTCCTTGCCCAGCTGCTCAGAACTCTTACCTGGGGGGTTCAGACACACATGGGGACTTAAAATGGGGGAAGAGAGATCTTGACAGAGGTACCCACAAAGGGCAGGGTGCCTCCTGACCTGTGGAGGGCGGGGCAGACACAGAGAGAGGGCAGGGCCCAGAATCTGAGAACATGTGAGGGGCCTAGAGTGGCTCAGGGCTGTCTGCAAATGGACCTCTACTGACTAAGCACAATGGGCTCCTGCTGCCAGCAATAATAGCAGCACTGGCCACCTCTCTTCCTCCCCCCTCACCAAAAAACTCCACAATGGGAGGTGGCAGAGCCATGAATAGCTCCACTGTCAGTCCCCAGGCCCCACCTCCTCAGGCCCACAGGTCAGCCCTCACTGCCAGGAGGCCACAATAGAAATCTCTGTGCTACTGAGGGCCCAGGCTCCAGGCAACAGAGCTGAGGGCATGAGAAGCTCTGGACTTCTTACTTGGACCGCGTGTAACTACAAGAATTGAGTAGTTCCCTGCATACAAAGGAGGGAGGGCCAGAGCAGGGACACAGGCCTCGAATCCACCAGGTCAAGGTCTATTGAGTGGGGCTAACTGCCAGCCAGCCCTGAAATCTCCCTTCCGTCACATGGCGTGGTAAGAGCCACACAGGGAAAGGTTGTGGTCATCTCTGAGGCACACAGTGGCCACAGGATAGGGAACCAGCCACAGAGCTCCCAGGACATAAGAGATGGCTCCAACATGTGCCCTCTTTCACAATCCTCCCTCCCCCTAACCCATCCAGGAAGAAAAAAACTCATCCCCTGCTTCTGCTCTGAAAGGAAGCGCCTGCTCAAAACAGAAAACCCATCTATTATTTACACCAGGTGCCTTTTACAGGCTTTTAAAATCACAGGGTGGCAGTCAGACCCAAGGCAGCCTGAATGGGGGATGCAGAGCAGGCAGGATACAGGGGATCCCAGAGCGGCCGAAGGTCCAGTGAGGCGAGGGCAGGAGGCCTGATCCTTACACTAACTTTTGAAACTGCAGGAGAATCTGCTCTTCTAAAAGCTGATGCCCAGCTCCTGCTTGTTTTCAACCAAGGCTCCCCCTTCACACCCCATCCTGCGAACTCCTGGGGTAGCTCAAATCCACGAATGAGAAGCTTCCTCTCTCTCTCCAGATGCTACCTTGCTCTGGCTGCCTCCCCACACTCACATATCAAACATTTGGGTACACAGCCTTCATGGCACACAGGGCACAGCCAAGGGCTGCAAACACAGTACTCATGGAGACAGGCTGGCCCCACCCCAACCAAAGATGGACCAGGGTGGGAACCAACACACCAGCACCCCGCAAATCCTTCCCTATAATCCCTCCAGGTCTAGCAACCTCTAATACAGACCTACTAGCCTGTACAAGGCATTCCTGCCACTTGGCCTATAGAAACAAAATACTGAAAGCAACCTCAGTGTCCATCAATAGGGGGCTGGTAAAGTGAGTCATGGTTCACTATACAGCGGAATAACATGCCACTGTTAAAAGCACAGACTAAACTACGTGTGCTGAAATAGAAGAATCCCGGGACAAATTTTTGAGCAAAAATCACTAAGTGTAGAACAGTGTAATTTGTATAGCACTGTGGGAATAAACAAGAGAGGAGCACAGACACGCTTGCTTAGGCACTGAACATCTGGTGGCTGAGGCCTCAGGGGAGCAGAACTGAAGGGGTCAGGGATGGAAGTATGAATTTTCACCGTATATGTCTGTTGTATGTTTTTCATCATGTATACATTTTTTTTAAAAAAGTTAAGTCTAAATTAATATATAGAATGTTTAAAGTTTGTGGCTGGAGGCACAAAAATTTTTACCTGTAGCTCTCTGCAGGCAGCTTCTGGTATCTCCCTAGAACAAGGAGTGGTGGGAGGAGAGGAGTGAAAACAAGCACAAAGAGGAGGCAGGCATGGGGGAGGGGAAGAAGGCAGGGGTAAAGGAGTGCCAGCCTTTGGAATAAAGACAGATTTACCAGCTCAGCTCCCTGCTTACAACTCCGCCCCAAGTCCTGAAATAGAAACTTTTCCTAAAAACTGCAAGAACAGATTCTGACAAAGGCAGAAAGGTAACTTGAAGTTAGTCCACACCAACAACCATCTGTAGCCAAGCCCACTCCATGGTAAGACTTGTAAGATCCTAAGGTTCAGTTCAAGGTTAAGTTCAAGCAATGTATGTGTGTATTTGGGGGTTGAGGGGTGGGGGGCAGGTGCTGAAACCCAGGTGGCATCCCAGGCCTCCAGCAGGGACCCTTCTCCAAAACCCTCCCCAGTCATCAGCAAGGCTCAAGATCCTATTGTTATGAACCCATCCCAACTTTAGCAGCTAAAGAAAGCTACTTCAACAGATTTCTAGGCCTGGCCTGATTCCAAAGACAGGCCAAAAACAGTTTCTGCAAAATCCCAGCTCAAAACCCCAATCTCTTAACCACTAAACTCCATGTACCTTTCAGGAAATGGAAGCTGCAAAATGGAGTTGTGAGATGAATTTGTATATTTATTCCTTGTTAAAGGGATACATATATGTTGTTTAAAAGCCTCCTTTAACTGATGTGTCAATAAATACCCTGCACTCAGAAGCACTGATGTATTTCCTCCACGTGATTTTCCCCATAGGGAACAATACAAAAACCACTCTAGTCTCTCCTGCTGCTAAGGGGTATGACACAATGCCCATTAGAACCTGGACTGGCCAGCCATTTGGGTAGGAGAATTGGATGGCAGGGAGTGGTTTGTGAACAGAACTCTTTCTATGTAGCAGAACTTCCCCATTCCACCCCAGGCCTCCACCCCAGGCCACCACCGCAGGCACAAAGATCTCCTAAAGACGTCAAGCTCACAGACTGCCCAGGCCACAAAAAAAGGCTGCCAGAAAGAGGGAAAGCATATGTTTGGCTCCCCTATTCTATAAGATGCTTTCTGATGACTGCTAAATGTTCAACAAGTAGCCCCGAAATTAAGAGGCACAAATGAGATCTCAAAACAAGTAGAATCACACTGGCACTGGGAACCCTCACAGCACAGTTGCTGGGAACAGGTTCCTGCTCCTCTCAGTGGGCCCAGTGTAAGCCCTCACAGGTCTTGCCTGGAATACCACAACCCTCTAGCAAACCAAGACCAGCACCTCTCCATCCTTCTTCCTACAGGGGTTGGCAGGGCCCCCAGACCCCAGGTAGGCACTGGTCCTGAACACACCAACTCTCGTGACACCTCAGCTGGCACGTGCCCGCACCACCTCATCAGTCTTCCCACAGACGGGTGCTTCAGGGCTACCTACCCCAGCCCAGAGGGGCCCTGAATAGAACCTGACCACCCACCCCTGTACATGGGCACATACCACTCCCTCTTCTTTGCTCACACTATTTTCCTCAGCATCCCAGAGCCCTTGATTGGAATGAATATCCCACCACCGACACTGACTCTTTTCTTGACATGCCTCCTGAAAACTTATAGGTGTCTATACCATTATTTGTATTTCACAGGAAGCAGCTAGGACAAGAGACAATGACTGTGGCAGGCAGGATGGCTGCAGAGAGCAGGCTTCTGTCACCGCCACTCTTCCCCTGCAAGAGCGGAAGCCACGAAGCCTTTGGGAAGTGGGAAAGGCCCCCACCTGCAGCCAACGGGTTTCCTCACAACAGCAGGTGGCCTGGCTCCTGAAAAGCTAGTTGTTGAGAAAAGAGCAGCCCAGGAAAAGGAGACAGACCAAAGGGTCATCTGTGCAGGGAAGGGTGGTGGGAGACAGCCCTCAAAAGGAACTCTTACCGAGCAGAGAGGAGGGGCAGAGAGAAAACAAGGAGGAGCCTCACTCACGGAGAAGGAAGAACAAGACCAGCTGGATGAAGGGATCAGAAGGCCTCAAAGAGCGGAAGGAAGCTGGTGGGGCTCCAGCAGGAAGAACCACTGGGGCACCCGCTAGCAGGCCCCCAGGAGTGCGCAGTCCAGGCAGGGGGAGGAAATCACCCACAGCACCTCCCTCAGCCCAGCTCAGACAGATGAGACAGTGCAGCCCCTAGTCTGGTGGGGGAGGAAGAGAGCGCGACAAAGCTGTCAGACTGGTTTGCCCAGGACAGGGGGAGCAGGAAACACAAGGTACAGCAGGAGGAAGTTCAGTTTCAGAGGCCAAGAGGGCCAAGCAGCAAGGCTGTCCAGAGTTAAGTGGCTGTGTTCTGCCAGCCAACAGGTCTGAAGATGGGAAGCCAGCGGGGAAGCTGTTTGTGAGGGGGAAAGTTGGCGGGCTGCAGGGAAATGAGGCCCTGGGTCCCTGCTATTTCCTGGGTGCAGAGGGGAAGTCCAGCAGGTCGAGAACGAGGGAGCCAAGGGACAAAGTAGCCAGTAGGTGCCGAAAAGAAAAGGAGAGAGGTTTCTGGAAACAAGAGGGTGACACTTAGAGGAGGGACATCCGCAAGGAGAGACATCCCTCCTGAGGGACAGGTGGGAGTGGTCATGAGCCTAGGCCAGTGCAAAAACCACGGGCAAGACTGAATGCAGGACATGGCCAGCAAAGGGAAACTGTCCTTGACCAGACTGTAGTCAAGTCCTCTGAGACTCTGCTAGACTAGGCCTGACTTTGGGCTTTTGTCTCCATCATTGTAGAGCCCAGTTTTAGCAAGAAACCTACTAAAGCTTTTTTTAACTAGAATCCCCCATCTTCGATATCTGATCACCCCAGCCTGCCTTCAGGAAGAATCCTCTTAGGTCTGGTTAGCAAAAAATGTCCCTACCCTCTTAGAAATTTGGCAGGATCCCCCACACACATACTTTTCTTTGTTGTATTTGGAGTTGAGCCCAATCTCTCTCCCCTACTACAAAAATCCATTGCAGTAGTCCCTACACCTATTGCAATAGTCCTGAATAAAGTCTGCCTTACAGTTTTATCAAATATCAGAATAATTTCTTCTTTAACCATACAGAGCCCCCCCCCCCAGTCTTCCTGGATTCATCACTCCCACCCCTCACGCAGAGTGGGTACACCACAAGATCTGAGGCTGTGGCTGGCCTCCCCCACCAAGCCCCAGGAACAGACTCTGTCTGCCTGGCCCAGGGGTGAAGGGCTGAAACAAGACAGCTAATCCGCACGCTGGCTAGACATCAGGAAGGTCATGTGGAGAAGAGGCAGGGTCCCTTACTGGCAACGGTCACTCATTGGACAACTACAGCCTCTCCCTGGAGCAGGTGGCGACAGTAGCTGGGGGCACTGAAGTAGAAGGCCAAGCACAGCTGAGTGGGTGCCCCAGATTGGGGACAGCTAAACTCCTGCTGCTGAGAGCCCCACTATGGCCTGAAATGCTGCAGTGGGTTTATGAGTCCAGGCGCCCCTCCCTGGGAAGCCCAAATCTGAAGCTGAGATGGCTGTTTTCCTTATTTCCACTTGCCACTTTCCCAGGTTTCCTGAGGTGCCCCAGAGGGCTTCTGATGCTTTAAGCACAAGACCCTGCCTCAGGACTATGTGTCCTTGGGTATGCTGCTGCCCTCAGCCCTGCCAGGATTACCACTCAGACCTCAAGGTATAGACAAGAGATTCAGAGGACACTCATTCCCTTTCAGCTGCTGTGAGGGCCCCTCTTCCAGATGTCAGGGCTACGAATTTCTCAAAGCCTCTTTCTCTTAATGCTCTCTGGACCCTGCAGTGTGCATAAGCACAGGCCCCCATGGCTGGCACACACAGTCAGGGAAAACTCAGAGAAGAGGCTCACCAGACCCTTGTCCTGGCCCTTCCCCAAACCTTACCCATGCAGGACAGCCCAACCCCAGCTCTCTCAAATGCCAGTGAACACACAAATGCCAGGGAACACACAGAGTCTGATGCAGCATCAGGAGCTCACCTCTTACCAGGATCCCAGAAGCTACTTTAGAGATAACTGCCATGGCTGTCAGCCACCCAGCACAGGCCAACAGAGCCCATGGAGGAAGGAGCTGACAGATACAGGCTGTAGGCCTTATCTAGCTGATGGACACAGGCTCTTAGGCCTTCTGCCTGGCTGCTCAGCTAGGGAGGCAGGAGAGTTTCAACTCCAGCCCGCCCAGGCCTACTTAAGTTCTGACTAGCAAGCCTGCTTTCTCCTAAAAGAAAAACCACAGCCCAGTCCAGCCCCACCCAACCCCACCAGGCCCAAGAGTGGAGGAAGTGGGGTTCCCTGAGTCAGCTGTTTGTGAGCACTTTGTTGAGAGCCACCAGAGAGATGGCAGCTGTCCCAAACCAGAGTGTCCGGCCTAACTCAGGGGCTTCGCATCCTGCTTCTCTAACCTGAAGTGTGTACTGAAGCTTCACAGCAACCCTGTGAGACAGGCAGAGCAGACTTGATTCTTCTCACTTTACAAATGAGAAAATGAGAAAATACTTTTCCAGGAGGGAAAAAAAAAAATCAAAGACTTGCCTAGGTCATTCAACTAAAAGGTAGACACAACTCAAAAGCTGGGCTCCCCACCGTGGGCTCTGAGAGCTGGACAGGGCTAGTCATCCTCACACTGAATTGGCAGAGGCAGTGTCAGGACTATGGTGGACCAACGCAGCCACTCACTCTGTCTGTACCAGAAACATGCGCAGTTAAGGAAGAAAACAGATGTGAAGACATTATGAATACTCTACACTGATTCACAGTCAGAGAAGACACTGCTATAATGGAAAAAAAGGCAAAGCAAAAATGCCGGCATCCACCTAGACCAAAGTTCTCAAAACACCAGTGTATGCAGCTCCCTGAGGACTCTGATGACCAGCCAAGAGTGGAATCACTGTTGGAGACCATCATCACCTCTCCCCCCATTCCACAGGTGGAAAAACAGAGGCCCTGAAAAAGGAGGAGATTTGCCTAAGAATGTGAGCTAACCACGATGCAGAAGCACCTGAGGCCTCACCACCTCCACAGCTGTCTACTAGCCCTGCTGGAAGTCACCAGAGACCAACCAGGTGATGAGGCACAAAAGTGTGGTCGTCCTTTAACACCATTTTTTCTCTAACCATACAGAGCTCCCCAAGTCTCCCACCCCTCACCAGGAGTGTGTAAACCACAGAATCTGAGGCTGTGGCTGGCCTCCCCCACCAAGCCCCAGGAACAGACTGTCTGCCTGGCCCAGGGGTGAAGGGCTGAAACAAGACAGCTAATCCGCAGGCTGGCCAGACATCAGGAAGGTCATGTGGAGAAGAGGCAGGGTCCCTT